>NC_059426.1:182531930-182599735 GCF_021028975.2 Sphaerodactylus townsendi
ATCCAACCCCAGCACAATGCAGGAAATACACACCTCCCTTCCCCCCCCACCTCGCCCCCAGTGACTTCTGCTCCATGCCCAGAAGACTTGGCACCCTTGGGCATCATGCCGGGGGCCACTGGTCTAGAGTGAGCCAGAGACAGGCAAGAGTGACACATTTACTGTGGGAATCACCTACGACTGACTTTTGTCTGGAAGCGGCACCTGACGACAGATGTGATCCAGCCAAGTTTTTTAACCACCACCACCCCCTCCGCCCCCCGGTACTTGGAGTGCTGATAAATATTTTGAGGGATATGTTTTGTAGGCACAAGAATTAATTGCTCAAAGCTCCCGCACTGCCTCTGCTTGTTCCTTTCCCTTCTGAGTCCATTTGGGCTGCAGGTAACGGGTCCTTGGCTACGATCCCAATCCCTGTTTGCTACCTGGTGTTCTGATACTAGCAGTGTCTAGCAGGTAAAGTTCATCGCAAGAACGGTCTAACAGATGCCCAAGGACGTAGGTGGTTAGGACTGTGCAAGAGCAGGAAATCTCCAGGCCTACTCCCAAACAACTTGCATATATGGTTAAGGGATTATTCCCAAAATGTTGGCACTGTGGAGTCCGAGATGCACACTATAGCCATATGTGGATTGCATGCAAAGAAGTAAAAAGATTCTGGGAAAAGGCATTGCTATGGATAGAGAAATTGGTGAAAAATAGTGGAATTAAGAAATGATCTATTATTTATGGGAATAATTGATGACGAAAAAATAGATATACAATATAGAAATATGAATAAGACGTTGATTAGAGCAATATATGCAGTGATAGCGTTTGGATGGAAAGATGAGAAAAAATGGATGATTCAGAAATGGTTGGAATATATATGGGAACAAGTGACATTAGACATCTTTGAAATATTATCAAAGTATAAACCGTGGCTAGAAAAACAGAATGAAATAATGAAGATATGGACAAGTTATGAGAATTGGATGAAGGAGACGGGAGTCAAAGAAGACATATGGATAAGAAGACAACAACGAATGAACTTACTGCTGTTTGGTTAAAGAAAAGTAAAACATAATATTAGGGGAGGGTGGGAGGGAAAAAAAGGGAAAATGTATTGTTTGGAAATTATATCAGAAAGATGTAAATAGAACGATTATTTCAAATTATACTATATATATAAATAAAAAGAAACTCCAGGCCTGACTATTCATCTCCAGTGCTTCTTCCTCAGCAGAGAAGGATATGAAATGACCAGGAAACTGGGCCCCCGAAACACCTTGGAAAGTGCCGAATACGTGAAGGTCATAACAGCTTCGCTGAACGCCAAGGACTTCCGGGAGCGGATCAGCGCCATCAGACAACTGTTAGCAGACACAGAGAGCAACCAGGACCTTGTGGTTGCAAACATTGTGAAGGTAACAATGGGCAGAAACTTCCTCATAAGAAAGGCAGGAAACCCAGAGATATTACCGTAACCCTCTACACAGAACAGGAAATTCACAAACCCCTTCCCCCCATCCGCAAACCTTGCTCTCTCTCTGTCTGTCTGTTTGTTACGTTTTTACCCCGCCAAATCAGGGCAGCTTACAATAAAAGCATATAAAACAATATAGAAGAAGAAGAAGAGTTTTGGATTTATATCCCCCCTTTCTCTCCTGCAGGAGACTCAAAGGGGCTTACAATCTCCTTGCCCTTCCCCCCTCACAACAAACACCCTGTGAGGTGGGTGGGGCTGAGAGAGCTCCGAGAAGCTGTGACTAGCCCAAGGTCACCCAGCTGGCGTGTGTGGGAGTGTACAGGCTAATCTGAATTCCCCAGAGAAGCCTCCACAGCTCAGGTGGCAGAGCTGGGAATCCAACCCGGTTCCTCCAGATTAGATACACGAGCTCTTAACCTCCTACGCCACTGCGGTTGAAGCAGGTCCTCTCCACGAGGAAACACAGTGCCAGTTCTTGCGTGCCCTCTTTGTGCAGATCTTTGATGCTTTCAAGTCCCGCTTGCACGACTCCAACAGCAAAGTCAACCAGGTGGCCCTGGAGACCATGCGCCAGCTGATCCCCCTGCTGAAAGAGAAACTCTCCCCGGTCATCAACATGCTCATCCCTGCCTTGGTGGACAACAACCTGAACTCCAAGAACCCTGGCATCTACGCTGCGGCCACCAGCGTCATCCAGGCCCTTTGCCAGCATTTAGGTAAGGGTGGGCGGGGCTTTTCTCCGCTGTTGGTTGAGCTTCCTGAAATATGTTTTGTTGAAGGCTTTCGCTCCTGGAATCACTGGGGTGTTGTGGGGTTTCCGGGCTGCATGGCCGTTTTCCAGTAGCATTTTCTCTTGCGGCTGGCATCTTCATCTGAAGGCAAAACGTCAGGAGAAAATGCTACTGGAACACGGCCATACAGCCCAGAAACCCCACAACACCTCACTTCCTGAAATAGTTTTTGCCAAAGTATAGTTATGCAGAGAGAATCTGATGAGACCGTTCCTCCTTGTGTTTCCATGTTGGAAGGAGTTCCTCCCTTCACGGAGCGCCTCTGGGCAGCTTCTACAAGTTAAAACCAATAAAAACATCATAAATCATAGAGTTGGAAGAGACTCACAGGACCATCGAGTCCAACCCCCTTGCCATGCAGGAAGACACGATCCAGCCTCAGTTTAAAAACCTCTTAAGAAAGATACTCCATCATCCTCCCAAGGTAGTAAAATAAATATAGCAAGTAAAACAACAATACAAATAACATTAAAGTAACTCCAACCCCCATTTCCCCCACCCCCACCCCTCAGACCAGCAACTATAGGGAGGTTTCCAGGGAGGCTAGCCAAATATGGATTTGTTCCATCTGCTTCAAGTGGAATAGGTTCACAAGATCTAACCCGTTGATTAGGACAGTTTTCTCACCTTTTTCCGGGTGGGGGAGGGTGGTAGTTGAGCTTGGCAGCTGTGAAAAAGGCAAACTCTATGCTGGGGATGATTAGGAAAGGAGTTGATAATAAAACTGCAAGGATTGTCAGGCCCTTATATAAAGCCGTGGTGCGACCGCACTTGGAGTACTGTGTTCAGTTCTGGTCGCCGCATCTCAAAAAGGATATCGAAGAGATAGAAAAAGTGCAGAGAAGGGCAACGAGGATGATTGAAGGATTGGAGCACCTTCCTTATGAGGAGAGGCTGCAGCGTTTGGGACTCTTTAGTTTGGAGAGGAGACGTCTGAGGGGGGATAGGATTGAAGTCTATAAAATGATGCATGGGGTAGAAAATGTTGACAGAGAGAAATTTTTCTCTCTTTCTCACGATAATAGAACCAGGGGGCATCCATTGAAAATGCTGGGGGGAAGAATTAGGACTAATAAAAGGAAACACTTCTTCACACAACGTGTGATTGGTGTTTGGAATATGCTGCCATAGGAGGTGGTGATGGCCACTAACCTGGATAGCTTTAAAAGGGGCTTGGACAGATTTATGGAGGAGAAGTCGATGTATGGCTACCAATCTTGATCCTCCTTGATCTGAGATTGCAAATGCCTTAGCAGACCAGGTGCTCAGGGGGAGCCGCAGCAGCAGAAGGCCATTGCTTTCACCTCCTGCAAGTGAGCTCCCAAAGGCACCTGGTGGGCCACTGCGAGTAGCAGAGAGCTGGACTAGATGGACTCTGGTCTGATCCAGCAGGCTAGTTCTTATGTTCTTATGAGCTTGCTGGAAGGACCTGGGGTGTGTGTGCCCCCCCCCCTTCATATCTGTGGACTCCTGTGAACATTAGCAGCTGGGATGGGTCGTTCCTTTAATCAGCCTAGCCCTCACCAGCAGTTGAATACAGGATGTTGAAGAACTGGTGGTGGACGCAGCAGAAGAAAAGCCAGACGAAAAGCAAAAGTTGCGCTTGGTGATGAGTGAAGTTAAAATGGGGGTGGGGGGTGGGGGGTGGCGGCATGTCAGAGTCTGTCCAGCAGCCCTGTGGTTTTGGGGGCCTCAGAATCACAAAACCGTTTGCTCCCTCCTGAAACCAGTGAAAGAACCACCTATTGAGTTGGGGAGGTCTCTGATCTGTCTTCCTCTGCATCTAGACAATTACCTGCTTCTCCAGCAATTCTGCACCAAAGCCCAGTTCCTGAGTGGAAAAGCCAAACAAGATGTCACTGAGATACTAGCTGGTAAGCCTGGAACAAGCCCCACAGATCTCCCTCCGCTTCAAAGCTGATTGGACCTTTCCTTTACGATCCTGTGGGGTATTGGTATGCTTCGGTTTCTTACCAAGGCAGTGGCCACCCGGATCGTGCTGTGGAGCTCTGCCCTTCTGGGCATATGCTGGGCAGTTTGGAATGCTTCTACCACCCTGCACTCTCGGGGCTGGTGTCACTAGACTAAAAAACATTTTAAAATAGTACAGTCGAAGGCTTTCACAGCCAAAATCACTGGGGTGTTGTGGGTTTTCTCCGGACATTTCGCCTGCATCTGTGGCTGGCATCTTCAGAGGATCTGATGGTAGTAAAGCAAGTGGAGTATATATACCTGTGGGATGTCCAGGGTGGGAGAAAGAACCATCCACCTACCTACGTATGCTAAAATGGGTGGATTCCACTCAACAACACACTTGTTAATTGCACCCTTATGTCTCATGCACGGTTCTCCAGATTAGAGTCCACATGAGGAGCAGACTCTTATCTGGTGAAGCAGATTGGTTTCCCTACTCCTAGATTCCTGCTGGGTGACCTGGGGCCACCTACCTCACAAGGGGTCTGTTGTGGAAGGGAAAGGAATTTGTAGGCCTGCTTGAGTCTCTTTACAGGAGAGAAAAGGGGTGTGTGTGTGTGTGTGGGGGGGGGGGGTTATACACCCAAACTCCTGTTCTTCCCCTCAACAACAACCCAGTGAGGTAGGTTAGCCTGAGAGTCCCAGGGGCCAAGGTTGCCCATCGTAGGAGGTTAAGAGCTCGTGTATCTAATCTGGAGGAACCGGGTTTGATTCTCCGCTTTGCTGCCTGAGCTGTGGAGGCTTATCTGGGGAATTCAGATTAGCCTGTACACTCCCACACACGCCAGCTGGGTGACCTTGGGCTAGTCACAGCTTCTTGGAGCTCTCTCAGCCCCACCTACCTCACAGGGTGTTTGTTGTGAGGGGGGAAGGGCAAGGAGATTGTAAGTCCCTTTGAGTCTCCTGCAGGAGAGAAAGGGGGGATATAAATCCAAACTCTTCTTCTTCTCATCGCACATTCCTGACCAAGTGGGCCTTGATTCTGGGTTCCCTAGGTCCTGGTCCAACACTGTACGATCTCTCAATGTGCGATCTCTCTCCTTCACCTTCCCCCCCCACTCCCCCGGTCCTTTTCTTGGTTCCAGAGCTGGTGGTCGAGTTGTATCCCCGGAAGCCTCACGCTGTGGAGCAGAAAGTCCTGGTGGTTTTGTGGCATCTCTTGGGCAACATGACCAACAGCGGCTCCTTGCCTGGAGCCACCGGCAACATCCGGACAGCCACTGCTAAATTGTCAAAAGCGCTTTTTGCACAAATGGGTCAGAATCTGCTCCTGCAGGCTGCCTCCCAGCCCCCGCACATCAAACGGACCTTGGAGGAGTTCCTTGACCAGGCGACCTGAGGCGCACCCAGCCGGGGCTGGATCAGAGACTGGGTTTGCGTGGGGTGGAGCGGAGCGGTCTCGGTGGGGGGGTTTCCTTTGCAGTGCCTGTGTTGTTCACCCAGAAGCGGACTGTCCTGAACAACCAATTGAGGAGGGCTTGGCTGTTCCGGCCCAAGTCCCGCACCTCTACCAAAATCAGTATGGCGCTTGTAGCGTCTTCTCTTCCTTGGTGCTGGCCCAGCAACCTGCGGAGTAGGGCAGCGACACACGTCTTGGGAGGCAAAGTCCAGTCCTGCTCGCTTGCACTCTTCCGTGGACTTTGTGGCACGCCTGCCCTGAACATGCTGACGGAGGTGAAACACTAAAATAGGAGTAGTTTTAATCATGAAATCATGTTAACGACTCATCCTCTCATGTAGCCTTACGCGGAAACACAAAATTCTCGAGACACGCGTGTGACATGCAGGGTTCTGTGTGACGTTTGTGAACAAAGGTGTCTTTTTTTTTCCACTCGGTCCCCCTCAAGACTTCGCAGTGTTAGCTTCGCTTCTCCTGCTGTGGGCAAACCACACCCGCTTGACGCTTGGGCATAATTAGCTGCATCCTCTTGCAAAACTTTTAACAGGTCATAATGAAGCATGTTGACCAAAATTTATAGAAAACGAATAATTTTTACAGATTTCGAACACGTCTTAAGAAACGTAACGTGTCGAACGTCACTTTCATATTTCCAGCGTGGAAAAACGAGACTGAATTTTATGTCTGTCCAAAATTTATAAAGGTGTTTAACTTCTCTGCCTTGCTGTGCAATTCTCAGTGATATAATAGTGCCAGTTCTTCTCTTCTTCCTCAAGTACTGTATTCATTTGAAGCAAAGAATGTTCTGAAAAAATAAATGGATTTATTTCTGTACACTTGAGACTCTCCTTCACTTTAGCAGGTTTTTAAAACGGGTTTTGCGTGCCGTAAGGCTCAGTAGACCCTCAGGAGTGGCATTTTGAAATTTTGTGGCATGGATTTTAGCGAGTGATATGATTGAAGTCTATAAAATTATGCACGGGGTAGAAAATGTGGACAGAGAGAAATTGTTCTCTCTTTCTCACAATGCTAGAACCAGGGGGCATCCATTGAAAATGCTGGGGGGAAGAATTAGGACTAATAAAAGGAAACACTTCTTCACGCAATGTGTGATTGGTGTTTGGAATATGCTGCCACAGGAGGTGGTGATGGCCACTCACCTGGATAGCTTTAAAAGGGGCTTGGGCAGATTTATGGAGGAGAAGTCGATCTCTGGCTACCAAACTTGATCCTCCTTGATCTGAGATTGCAAATGCCTTAGCAGACCAGGTGCTCAGGGGCAGCAGCAGCAGAAGGCCGTTGCTTTCACATCCTGCACGTGAGCTCCCCAAGGCACCTGGTGGGCCACTTCGAGTAGCAGAGTGCTGGACTAGATGGACTCTGGTCTGATCCAGCTGGCTCGTTCTTATGTTCTCATGAGCGGACAGACAGCATGCAGCAAAGACACCCAGGGAAGCAGCTACGTACCAGAAGGGCGGGGAGAGGTAGAGACGGCCCAGGAGACGCGTTAGATTAACAAGGTTATTCTGCACAGACTTACACGGGCTTCATAGTCATTTCTGATGCCAGAAGGGACCTTGGGAGCTGGACTTTGTAGAAGGGAGCTAGACCTAACTCAGGATTCTTTCAGTACAGCTGTAGTATTTCAAGCCACCATCAGTTAATAACAGCCTCAAGTTGTCCTAAATTATCTTCACTTTAGACTCTTTTCCAGTTTAAGAACCTCAAGCTTTTCTGGGCGCCATTCCTGATCCCTCGAAGTTGGTTGGATCAAATTTGGGTGGTGTTTTTTTTTTTTAAATGTGGGTTCTGAATGACCACAGTAATACAAAAAACCCCTTTAAAACAACTAATTAAAGTAATTGGCTTTTATCCACGTGTCGCACTTTCTGAGGCATGTTTCTTCAGCTGGGCCAAATCGAGGCCAGCAAACAGCTGCAGCGGGGCCATCCCACCCTCGGCCTCAGATCTCCCAGCTTTGCCCTGATTTTCTCTGAGGGTGCTGTCCTGAAGTTTTCTAGGAATCCAAGCCCACATCCCAAAAAGTACTGTTTCCTCTTCTATGGTCCTTCCTGTTCTACCAGGTAGCAGGTATCTATGACTCTGTGCGACGGTCCTAAAGCTGCAGGAAGACCTCCTTTTGCTTTGAAAGCTAGCCCTGCCTTAACATATGCGCTGGTGTTCTCCCCATTCAAGTGGGCCGAATGCTTGGTTGAAAAAGCCTTAGTCAACAGACTCTTGCCCCTCTGGGAAGGCTGGGCACTAGCCCCGGCGGGCCTTAGCTTAGCTTCTCTTGGATTTTAGCCAGATGCAAGAGGCTACAGCCCAGCGGACCCAGCAAAGTAGCCGACGCCTCCTGTTTGAGGGGAGAGAGGCAGGCCACTCTAAAACAGGCATTGGTATGGCCTCCGGTGGAAACATTCCCTTGGATATGAAGGGACTGAACTACTACAGGGTGGTTTTGGTTTTCTGCTGGCGGAATCTGTTTGCCCCGCCTCCCACCCAACTCAGGACAGCCCACGTGGCCCTCTTCCCATTTTTTCTCTAACAACAATCCTGTGAAGTTGGCTCGGTTCAAGGCCTCCCAATAAGCTTCTGTTAGATCCCTGGATCTTCGCTTAATAAATGGACACTGGTATATTTCTCAGCAGCCTTTACTGTAGAGGTAGATCAGGTCCCTGTGTGAGGGGGGGGGGGTCTGAGGTCAGAAAGCCCCCCCCCAAACACCACTTACCCTCTGGCAAATCAAAGGCAGCCCAAATAAGGTTGAAACTGCATTTCCTGGGTTGAGTTCAAATTCTAGATGCAGGACACATCACGGGACTCTCAATGGTGAGCTTAAATGACAGGCGGAAAAGTACTGGTTGGAGGATATGAGGATTTTTTTTTTTTACAGTAAGACTTGCTCTGCAGTGGAATCAGCTGGCCAGGGTGGGAGGTGGCGAGCTCGCCCTCCCTGGCAGTCTTCAAGCGGCGGCTGGACAAGAACTGGTCAGGGGGATGCTCTGGGGTGATCCTGCAAAGAGCAGGGGGCTGGACTAGATGGCCTCCAGGGTACCTCCGAACTCTATGATTATTCCATGAGCTTGCAGCCACGTGGCCAAGCAGCCTTCACAGGGCAGATCTAGGCTGGGGATTCCTGGAGGTGAAGCCTGGGGCGGGAGCTCAGTGGGGCCAACGTCCAAGACCACCCTCCAGAGCAGCCCTTTCCCTTCTATCCTATGGGAACCACTTGTCAATCTGGGAGTTCTCCAGGCCCCACCGGGAGGTTGCGGCATTAGCCACCCTGCACCGACAGCTTCCAGGCCCCGAAGCATTAAAGAACCTTCGCAAAGCGACCACTTCAACACAAAACGCAGAGGATGAACTCCTCTCTCTCATTTCGCCACCGGCCCTCTGCACATGGTCAGAGGCACCCCCGCGAGGCCGGAGAAACGATCTAGCGGCGGGAGGAAGGGGATGCAGGTCGCGCGGGTCCAGAGGCTGAGGCGCACGCGCAAGAGCGGCGGCGTCCGGCGCATGCGCTTCCGCCCGCTCTCCGACAGGCGCCGCTGACGAAGCGAGTCTTTGCGAGACTTTCCCGCCCGGCGCGGGGACTGGTGCGCGTGCGCGAGCCCGCGTCGGCGCAGGCGATGGGATAGGCCCGGGCCTGGCGCGCCTGCGCAGTCAGTCGACGTCGAGCGCGAGGGGCGTTAGGCTGAGGCGGACGGGCCCGATGGCCGACAGCGCGCGGCGGGTGAGAGAGCGCGAGCGGGGGAGGGGAGGAGGGGAGGAGGGGAGGGGGGGAGCGGACCCCCCCCATCCCCAGAAGGGAGGGAAGCCGCGCCACAGCCCCCCCCCGCTCCCCGGCTGCTCCTGAGGCGATCTGGCCTCACGTGCCCTGCCCCCCTCAGGGAGAGCGCGGCCCTCCCCTGGGGGGGGGATCTTTAGCTGGTTGTTGGCCTTCATTACCATTCGAGCCTCACCCAGTGGCCTAGGAAGTTGTAATGTTTCGGCGTAGTATTCGTGCGGATCCCAGCAGGGCTGCCTTCTGAATTTGACAGATGTTAATTTTGTCAATTCGAAGATGTTTCAAGTGCTGCCCTAGTGTATTTGGGATGGCGTCCAGGGTGCTGATGACGACTGGGGAGACCTCAGCTGGTTATTATTATTATTATTTAAAGATCTTTTGTTTCCACCAGCACCTAGTCCAGGGCTGTGGTCCCCAACAACAGCTGGCCTGCAAACTTCTCTTCTGATAGGTTGACCTTGGCAGTGTTGCCCACTTTCCAGGCCTTGAGCCAGAGATTCCTCTGAACCAGAACTGTTGCAGCCTGAGACCTTGCACACAAAAAGGATATCGAAGAGATAGAAAAAGTGCAGAGAAGGGCAACGAGGATAATTGAGGGACTGGAGCACCTTCCTTATGAGGAGAGGCTGCAGCGTTTGGGACTCTTTAGTTTGGAGAGGAGACGTCTGAGGGGGGATATGATTGAAGTCTATAAAATTATGCATGGGGTAGAAAATGTTGACAGAGAGAAATTTTTCTCTCTTTCTCACAATAACTAGAACCAGGGGGCATCCATTGAAAATGCTGGGGGGAAGAATTAGGACTAATAAAAGGAAACACTTCTTCACGCAATGTGTGATTTGGTGTTTGGAATCTGCTGCCACAGGAGGTGGTGATGGCCACTAACCTGGATAGCTTTAAAAGGGGCTTGGGCAGATTGATGGAGGAGAAGTCGATCTATGGCTCCCAATCTTGATCCTCCTTGATCTGAGGTTGCAAATGCCTTAACAGTCCAGGTGTTCGGGAGCAGCAGCAGCAGCAGCAGACCATTGCTTTCACATCCTGCACGTGAGCTCCCAAAGGCACCTGGTGGGCCACTGCAAGTAGCAGAGAGCTGGACTAGATGGACTCTGGTCTGATCCAGCAGGCTTGTTCTTATGTTCTTATGTCTGGGCCGGATCTGGCTGAAGAGGTCTGTTCTGGGTCCATGTTGCTCTCAGTGGTCTGAGCGCTCAGATGGCAGAGGTTCCTCCTTTGTGCAAGGCTCCTGTGCCTCTTTGCAGTGGAGAAATGGAACCCACTGAGTCCTCCTCCTCGCAGTTCTCTTTGGAAGAGGGGGGGATGCCCAGGAGGTCTCTTTGTGGGGGGAGCTGAAGGCTTTGATTGTGACCCACTCTCTGGTCGCGTATCCGCTCTCCTCCTTCTAGACTCCCAAAGGGAGGGGGAAGCACAATGCGTGGGCTCAGACTTCTCTCCGAGGCCTGGTGACACAGCAGTCCCTGCGGCTCCCCCTGGGCCTGTTGCGCCAGGAAAAGCTGCAGAAACCGAGAGCTCCCACCCAGTCATCTCATCTCCACTCTGCATGCTGGCCTCAGACTCCGAGGAAGGCTGCAGAGCTGGCCTCAGGGATGGCGGGCCTGGGAGGTTCTCAGACCCTCCCTCTGGTCCCAGCGACGAGGCTCAAGTGGGCTGGGGCACTGCAGGTGGGGCTGGGCACCTGTCCCCCCAGGCGCCTCGTCAGCGCGCAGGAAGCTCCTCTGTGGCGCCCGGCCTGCCTTCCCCTTCCCCCTCCCTGCCTTCTCTGCTGACGAGAGAGGGGCAGACATGGGGACTGTCTGTTCCAGTTCTTGATCCAGTGGAGCTGCTCCAAAAGCAGCAACCCGACCAGACTAAGAGCTATGAAAACGGGAGGGGGAGGGGAAGGACCACCCCCTGTAGTTCTGGGTGGAGCAAGTTTTCCATAGCCCTGCTCGGACAGTAGGGGGTCGGGGCCAAATCGAGTGTGAATGACGCAGCCCCATTGAAGGAAAAAGGCCCAACTCTCAAAATGCTGCAGGCTCTCTGGGATGCAGCTGAGGGCTGGAAACACCCACAGCGCTCTGTCTGGGCCATGATCCGGGGGAGGCACACATCGGAACCTGTGAGGTTTTCCTCCTCTTAATTAGAAGTGCCTTTTTGTTCAGGTTAGCCCCGCCCGTGAACTGGGAGACGGCAGCAGGGGTTGGCTTGGCAGGAACACCCCCCTCCCCCGCCCACAAGTCTTCCCACTTCTCAGCGGCCGGAATGTCAGCTTGGACCAAAAGACACAGCAGATGGAAGGACAAGCCGACTGTCTGAGCATCACCTCTCTGTATTCTATCTTGGGGGAGAGGCACAGCAGCGGAGAGGCTCCCCCTTTTTCTGGAAGGGAAGCTGGGCCGCGCACCCTGAAATCCACCACGACGACCTGGAATTCTTGTGCAACAGCTGGAACGGGAGGGGAAGAGCAAAGCCACAAAAACCTCTCAGGCTCCCCACATTTCAACTGTGCACTTTGGAAAGTTCTTGCTTCTCAACTGGAGGCTCCCAAGCACTTGTTTACACCAGAGTTGGATCAAGCGCTTTTTTCCAGCTCCAAGCCGGGCACGATAATAAACTAATTTGGGTCAAGAATATACCGATTCAGACTGCGGGACGAAGACTCACCCCATCCCCCCCCCCACCATTCCTCTATTGCAGTGATGGCGAACCTTTTCGAGACCGAGTGCCCAAACTGCAACCCAAACCCCACTTATTTATCGCAAAGTGCCAACGTGGCCATTTAACCTGAATGCTGAGGTTTTAGTTTAGAAAAAACGGTTGGCTCCAAGGCGTGCGTTACTCGGGAGTAAGCTTGGTGGTAGTCGGCGGCTTGGCTTTGAAGCAACCGTGCAACTCTTCCAACGGGTGAATCACGACCCTAGGAGGGTTTACTCAGAAGCAAGCCCCATTGCCAGCAACTGAGCTTACTCCCAGGTAAAGGATCACGCTTTAGTTCTTCGCATGAAAATCAGTGGGGTTTAACAGCGCTTAACAGGGTTACCTACACTGCTTCCCCAAAACTAGGTCTTAGGTTTAATGCTAATAATTGAGCCCAGCAGCCCAGGCCAGCCTAGAAATGGGGGGAGGCACTCTGCAAGTGCCCACAGAGAGGGCTCTGAGTGCCACCTCTGGCACCCGTGCCATAGGTTCGCCACCACTGCTCTATTGCATTTCTCGATCCCCTGCCTTCCTTCCCACTGGGCACCTGACGCGGATCCCGTTACCAGGATGCGATCAGCCCTGAGTCTCAGTGAAAAAAGGGGATTACAATTATTATTATTATTTTGCCATCAAGTCACAGTTGACACGTGACAAACCCTGATGGGGTTTTCAAGGCAGGAGATGTTGAGAGGTGGTTTGCCATTCCCTGCCTCTGCGCCACGAACCTGGGATTCTCTGGGGGTCTCCCACCCATGGCCGATCTTGCTTAACTCCTGAGATCTGACAAGATTGGGCTGGCTAGTGTGGACTTCCCAGGCCAAGCCAGGCCAGGCTGCAAGCAGAATCTATAAACATGCTATCTGTGCTACGTCCAGGGGCTTCCTTTTGGGTGGACCCATCCTTACATGCCGTCTGAGGTCATGCAGCCCAGGAGGCCTCTGCTAGAGCACGCGAATTCATACCCATTCTCGGCTTTCCTTTTCAGAGTCTCCTGTTCCCTCAGGAGGGCTTGGTGTTCTTCGTAGGCGCCCAAAAGCCTGTCCAGAGCGGAACAAAGAAAACAGAATCCCCAGATTAGACGTCGGGGTCTGGAAATGCAGGCGGCTTCTGCTGCAGGCCTCGCTCCTCCGCCTGGGCTCCCTCCCGCTGCTGTAACCCCCCTGGAGCAGCGAGGCCTGCCCCTCTGGCCAACGCTGGGACACCCAGGCCTGGTGGACACCAAGAAAGCCGAGTCTGCCTTCAGCTGCTTACGGATTACACCTCACAAGGGAAATCCTCTCCTGAAGAGAATGCACCACCTCCCACCTACAGAGTGTTATTATCACATTGCTATCCTGAGCAGGCAGGACCCCCTGGGAAGAAGCCCCTGTCTGCAGCCCCCTCCCCACTGGTCTCTGTGCCCTGCACTCTCATTCACTCGTGCCGCCAATGCTGGAATAAACTCGGGGGGAGGGGAGGGGAGACGGGGACTCACTTGTTCACATCCAGACCAAAATCTTCAAGAAATTCCACTTTTCGCTGGGAAAACAAAATCCTCATCTTTATAGGCAAGGGACCGCCGATGGCTTTGTCAAAGCACACAAGGATGTTCTCTTCATTTTGCTTCAGGTCTCCGTTGTACTCCATCTCCAGCAAGTTGAGATATAACTTGGGGTTATCCTAAGTACAGAGAGAGATTCTGACTGTGTGCTACTTTTCCAGATCAAGAGAACAAAAATGTGTGGCTGTTGTGAGTTTTGGGGGTTGTGTGGCCGTGGTCTGGTAGGTTCTGCTCCCGATGTTCTGCTCTGCAAAACGTTTCTGTGGGCAAAAGGCTAGGAGCAGAAACTATCAGATCATGGCCACACGGCCCCGAAAACACACAACAGTCTCCTCCATTACCTGCTGCCGACCTTGGGGCTGTCTCGGCTCCGAAGACTGTATTCGGGAAGAGGACCTGACCTGGGGCGTACAGACTGCCACGGCGGTTAAGAAGGCCCAGCAAGACTGTACTATCTGAGACTTTTAAGGAAACAACGAATGGAAAACTCCTGGTGTCCTTTTACCACTGGGCTATAGAGAGTGTCTTAACCGACTGCATCTGTGTATGGTTCTCCAGTTGCACAGTGGCGGATAGGAAGGCGCTCCAAAGGGTGATCACTACTGCACAGAGGATTATCAGCTGCCCTCTCCCCTCCTTGGAAGAACTCTATAATTCCCGAAGCCTAAAGAAAGCCCAAAATATTCTGAGAGACCCGTGTCATCCAGCACACGCTCTTTTTGAACTGTCACCATCCGGCAGACGATACAGGTATATCAAAACTAGGACAAAGAGGCTTAGAGACAGCTTCTACTCTAGAGCTGTGGCTATGCTGAACTCCGCGGCTTCGTGTTGATGTGTTTGGGGCTGTGTAGGGATGGGTGGAGGAAGGGGAAAGTGAGGATGGGGCATGAGTCTGGAATTGTGTGCATCGAGGAATGCTGCTGTAAATTTCGTTGTGTGTGCACAATGACAATAAAATGCTTATGCTTAGGAAATCGGGAGGGGGGCTTTCAGTGGGGGATAAAGGGGCCAGCTTTCACCAAGTACGGTGCTTGTATGCCTTATCAGTAAACGCTACTGATTGATATTTCAGAGTCTGTTGATTGGCTTAAGGTCCCATGACCTAACACTAACACAGCGAGGCAGGCAGACGGCCCTGACTGATTCCCTGGCGGCTGCCACAGGAATCTGTTTTCCCATACACAACAGATTTGCAAGCTGTACTCCCCCCAAAAAATTAACCTGCTTCACTGTCTGCCCACCAACAATTTCCTCCAAGAAGAGATGCGCAAGGCAGCAAAAAACTGTGAAAAGAAAATCTGTCTTTTCTGTCCTCCCCCACAGCTACCCACTCTGTCAGCACTGCTCTGATCAGCACTCACCCCCCCAACTGCGGACATTCCTCAAAGCAGGGCCGGAAGGTGTTTGCACGTGATCTAGGAATCAGTGTTACCTCCCTCAGGAGGGGCAGCTGAGACCCAAACTTTGGACATCTGGATGTTTATGACTACCCATGAGTATAAAGAATGGCATCCAATATATCCAACAGCTTGAGAATTCCATTTATATCAAATTCATTATGGGTTGTTGATGGGGGTTTTTTTTGCTTTTTTAAAAAAAACTTCTAGTCCTTATTTCCATCAAGTTCTATCAATAATTCTTGCCTTAAGAACATAAGAACGAGCCTGCTGGATCAGACCAGAGTCCATCTAGTCCAGCTCTCTGCTACTCGCAGTGGCCCACCAGGTGCCTTGGGGAGCTCACAGGCAGGAGGTGAAAGCAAGGGCCTTCTGCTGCTGCTGCTGCTGCTCCCGAGCATCTGGTCTGCTAAGGCATTTAAGAACATAAGAACGAGCCTGCTGATCAGACCAGAGTCCATCTAGTCCAGCTCTCTGCTACTCGCAGTGGCCCACCAGGTGCCTTGGGGAGCTCACAGGCAGGAGGTGAAAGCAAGGGCCTTCTGCTGCTGCTGCTGCTGCTCCCGAGCATCTGGTCTGCTAAGGCATTTAAGAACATAAGAACGAGCCTGCTGATCAGACCAGAGTCCATCTAGTCCAGCACTCTGCTACTCGCAGTGGCCCACTGGGTGCCTTTCGGAGCTCACGTGCAGGAGGTGAAAGCAAGGGCCTTCTGCTGCTGCTGCTCCTGAGCACCTGGTCTGCTAAGGCATTTAAGAACATAAGAACGAGCCTGCTGGATCAGACCAGAGTCCATCTAGTCCAGCACTCTGCTACTCGCAGTGGCCCACCGGGTGCCTTTGGGGGGGGTGGGGGGGGGGGGGGGTGGGGGGGGGGGGGGGTGGGGGGGGGGGGGGGTGGGGGGGGGGGGGGGTGGGGGGGGGGGGGGGTGGGGGGGGGGGGGGGTGGGGGGGGGGGGGGGTGGGGGGGGGGGGGGGTGGGGGGGGGGGGGGGTGGGGGGGGGGGGGGGTGGGGGGGGGGGGGGGTGGGGGGGGGGGGGGGTGGGGGGGGGGGGGGGTGGGGGGGGGGGGGGGTGGGGGGGGGGGGGGGTGGGGGGGGGGGGGGGTGGGGGGGGGGGGGGGTGGGGGGGGGGGGGGGTGGGGGGGGGGGGGGGTGGGGGGGGGGGGGGGTGGGGGGGGGGGGGGGTGGGGGGGGGGGGGGGTGGGGGGGGGGGGGGGTGGGGGGGGGGGGGGGTGGGGGGGGGGGGGGGTGGGGGGGGGGGGGGGTGGGGGGGGGGGGGGGTGGGGGGGGGGGGGGGTGGGGGGGGGGGGGGGTGGGGGGGGGGGGGGGTGGGGGGGGGGGGGGGTGGGGGGGGGGGGGGGTGGGGGGGGGGGGGGGTGGGGGGGGGGGGGGGTGGGGGGGGGGGGGGGTGGGGGGGGGGGGGGGTGGGGGGGGGGGGGGGTGGGGGGGGGGGGGGGTGGGGGGGGGGGGGGGTGGGGGGGGGGGGGGGTGGGGGGGGGGGGGGGTGGGGGGGGGGGGGGGTGGGGGGGGGGGGGGGTGGGGGGGGGGGGGGGTGGGGGGGGGGGGGGGTGGGGGGGGGGGGGGGTGGGGGGGGGGGGGGGTGGGGGGGGGGGGGGGTGGGGGGGGGGGGGGGTGGGGGGGGGGGGGGGTGGGGGGGGGGGGGGGTGGGGGGGGGGGGGGGTGGGGGGGGGGGGGGGTGGGGGGGGGGGGGGGTGGGGGGGGGGGGGGGTGGGGGGGGGGGGGGGTGGGGGGGGGGGGGGGTGGGGGGGGGGGGGGGTGGGGGGGGGGGGGGGTGGGGGGGGGGGGGGGTGGGGGGGGGGGGGGGTGGGGGGGGGGGGGGGTGGGGGGGGGGGGGGGTGGGGGGGGGGGGGGGTGGGGGGGGGGGGGGGTGGGGGGGGGGGGGGGTGGGGGGGGGGGGGGGTGGGGGGGGGGGGGGGTGGGGGGGGGGGGGGGTGGGGGGGGGGGGGGGTGGGGGGGGGGGGGGGTGGGGGGGGGGGGGGGTGGGGGGGGGGGGGGGTGGGGGGGGGGGGGGGTGGGGGGGGGGGGGGGTGGGGGGGGGGGGGGGTGGGGGGGGGGGGGGGTGGGGGGGGGGGGGGGTGGGGGGGGGGGGGGGTGGGGGGGGGGGGGGGTGGGGGGGGGGGGGGGTGGGGGGGGGGGGGGGTGGGGGGGGGGGGGGGTGGGGGGGGGGGGGGGTGGGGGGGGGGGGGGGTGGGGGGGGGGGGGGGTGGGGGGGGGGGGGGGTGGGGGGGGGGGGGGGTGGGGGGGGGGGGGGGTGGGGGGGGGGGGGGGTGGGGGGGGGGGGGGGTGGGGGGGGGGGGGGGTGGGGGGGGGGGGGGGTGGGGGGGGGGGGGGGTGGGGGGGGGGGGGGGTGGGGGGGGGGGGGGGTGGGGGGGGGGGGGGGTGGGGGGGGGGGGGGGTGGGGGGGGGGGGGGGTGGGGGGGGGGGGGGGTGGGGGGGGGGGGGGGTGGGGGGGGGGGGGGGTGGGGGGGGGGGGGGGTGGGGGGGGGGGGGGGTGGGGGGGGGGGGGGGTGGGGGGGGGGGGGGGTGGGGGGGGGGGGGGGTGGGGGGGGGGGGGGGTGGGGGGGGGGGGGGGTGGGGGGGGGGGGGGGTGGGGGGGGGGGGGGGTGGGGGGGGGGGGGGGTGGGGGGGGGGGGGGGTGGGGGGGGGGGGGGGTGGGGGGGGGGGGGGGTGGGGGGGGGGGGGGGTGGGGGGGGGGGGGGGTGGGGGGGGGGGGGGGTGGGGGGGGGGGGGGGTGGGGGGGGGGGGGGGTGGGGGGGGGGGGGGGTGGGGGGGGGGGGGGGTGGGGGGGGGGGGGGGTGGGGGGGGGGGGGGGTGGGGGGGGGGGGGGGTGGGGGGGGGGGGGGGTGGGGGGGGGGGGGGGTGGGGGGGGGGGGGGGTGGGGGGGGGGGGGGGTGGGGGGGGGGGGGGGTGGGGGGGGGGGGGGGTGGGGGGGGGGGGGGGTGGGGGGGGGGGGGGGTGGGGGGGGGGGGGGGTGGGGGGGGGGGGGGGTGGGGGGGGGGGGGGGTGGGGGGGGGGGGGGGTGGGGGGGGGGGGGGGTGGGGGGGGGGGGGGGTGGGGGGGGGGGGGGGTGGGGGGGGGGGGGGGTGGGGGGGGGGGGGGGTGGGGGGGGGGGGGGGTGGGGGGGGGGGGGGGTGGGGGGGGGGGGGGGTGGGGGGGGGGGGGGGTGGGGGGGGGGGGGGGTGGGGGGGGGGGGGGGTGGGGGGGGGGGGGGGTGGGGGGGGGGGGGGGTGGGGGGGGGGGGGGGTGGGGGGGGGGGGGGGTGGGGGGGGGGGGGGGTGGGGGGGGGGGGGGGTGGGGGGGGGGGGGGGTGGGGGGGGGGGGGGGTGGGGGGGGGGGGGGGTGGGGGGGGGGGGGGGTGGGGGGGGGGGGGGGTGGGGGGGGGGGGGGGTGGGGGGGGGGGGGGGTGGGGGGGGGGGGGGGTGGGGGGGGGGGGGGGTGGGGGGGGGGGGGGGTGGGGGGGGGGGGGGGTGGGGGGGGGGGGGGGTGGGGGGGGGGGGGGGTGGGGGGGGGGGGGGGTGGGGGGGGGGGGGGGTGGGGGGGGGGGGGGGTGGGGGGGGGGGGGGGTGGGGGGGGGGGGGGGTGGGGGGGGGGGGGGGTGGGGGGGGGGGGGGGTGGGGGGGGGGGGGGGTGGGGGGGGGGGGGGGTGGGGGGGGGGGGGGGTGGGGGGGGGGGGGGGTGGGGGGGGGGGGGGGTGGGGGGGGGGGGGGGTGGGGGGGGGGGGGGGTGGGGGGGGGGGGGGGTGGGGGGGGGGGGGGGTGGGGGGGGGGGGGGGTGGGGGGGGGGGGGGGTGGGGGGGGGGGGGGGTGGGGGGGGGGGGGGGTGGGGGGGGGGGGGGGTGGGGGGGGGGGGGGGTGGGGGGGGGGGGGGGTGGGGGGGGGGGGGGGTGGGGGGGGGGGGGGGTGGGGGGGGGGGGGGGTGGGGGGGGGGGGGGGTGGGGGGGGGGGGGGGTGGGGGGGGGGGGGGGTGGGGGGGGGGGGGGGTGGGGGGGGGGGGGGGTGGGGGGGGGGGGGGGTGGGGGGGGGGGGGGGTGGGGGGGGGGGGGGGTGGGGGGGGGGGGGGGTGGGGGGGGGGGGGGGTGGGGGGGGGGGGGGGTGGGGGGGGGGGGGGGTGGGGGGGGGGGGGGGTGGGGGGGGGGGGGGGTGGGGGGGGGGGGGGGTGGGGGGGGGGGGGGGTGGGGGGGGGGGGGGGTGGGGGGGGGGGGGGGTGGGGGGGGGGGGGGGTGGGGGGGGGGGGGGGTGGGGGGGGGGGGGGGTGGGGGGGGGGGGGGGTGGGGGGGGGGGGGGGTGGGGGGGGGGGGGGGTGGGGGGGGGGGGGGGTGGGGGGGGGGGGGGGTGGGGGGGGGGGGGGGTGGGGGGGGGGGGGGGTGGGGGGGGGGGGGGGTGGGGGGGGGGGGGGGTGGGGGGGGGGGGGGGTGGGGGGGGGGGGGGGTGGGGGGGGGGGGGGGTGGGGGGGGGGGGGGGTGGGGGGGGGGGGGGGTGGGGGGGGGGGGGGGTGGGGGGGGGGGGGGGTGGGGGGGGGGGGGGGTGGGGGGGGGGGGGGGTGGGGGGGGGGGGGGGTGGGGGGGGGGGGGGGTGGGGGGGGGGGGGGGTGGGGGGGGGGGGGGGTGGGGGGGGGGGGGGGTGGGGGGGGGGGGGGGTGGGGGGGGGGGGGGGTGGGGGGGGGGGGGGGTGGGGGGGGGGGGGGGTGGGGGGGGGGGGGGGTGGGGGGGGGGGGGGGTGGGGGGGGGGGGGGGTGGGGGGGGGGGGGGGTGGGGGGGGGGGGGGGTGGGGGGGGGGGGGGGTGGGGGGGGGGGGGGGTGGGGGGGGGGGGGGGTGGGGGGGGGGGGGGGTGGGGGGGGGGGGGGGTGGGGGGGGGGGGGGGTGGGGGGGGGGGGGGGTGGGGGGGGGGGGGGGTGGGGGGGGGGGGGGGTGGGGGGGGGGGGGGGTGGGGGGGGGGGGGGGTGGGGGGGGGGGGGGGTGGGGGGGGGGGGGGGTGGGGGGGGGGGGGGGTGGGGGGGGGGGGGGGTGGGGGGGGGGGGGGGTGGGGGGGGGGGGGGGTGGGGGGGGGGGGGGGTGGGGGGGGGGGGGGGTGGGGGGGGGGGGGGGTGGGGGGGGGGGGGGGTGGGGGGGGGGGGGGGTGGGGGGGGGGGGGGGTGGGGGGGGGGGGGGGTGGGGGGGGGGGGGGGTGGGGGGGGGGGGGGGTGGGGGGGGGGGGGGGTGGGGGGGGGGGGGGGTGGGGGGGGGGGGGGGTGGGGGGGGGGGGGGGTGGGGGGGGGGGGGGGTGGGGGGGGGGGGGGGTGGGGGGGGGGGGGGGTGGGGGGGGGGGGGGGTGGGGGGGGGGGGGGGTGGGGGGGGGGGGGGGTGGGGGGGGGGGGGGGTGGGGGGGGGGGGGGGTGGGGGGGGGGGGGGGTGGGGGGGGGGGGGGGTGGGGGGGGGGGGGGGTGGGGGGGGGGGGGGGTGGGGGGGGGGGGGGGTGGGGGGGGGGGGGGGTGGGGGGGGGGGGGGGTGGGGGGGGGGGGGGGTGGGGGGGGGGGGGGGTGGGGGGGGGGGGGGGTGGGGGGGGGGGGGGGTGGGGGGGGGGGGGGGTGGGGGGGGGGGGGGGTGGGGGGGGGGGGGGGTGGGGGGGGGGGGGGGTGGGGGGGGGGGGGGGTGGGGGGGGGGGGGGGTGGGGGGGGGGGGGGGTGGGGGGGGGGGGGGGTGGGGGGGGGGGGGGGTGGGGGGGGGGGGGGGTGGGGGGGGGGGGGGGTGGGGGGGGGGGGGGGTGGGGGGGGGGGGGGGTGGGGGGGGGGGGGGGTGGGGGGGGGGGGGGGTGGGGGGGGGGGGGGGTGGGGGGGGGGGGGGGTGGGGGGGGGGGGGGGTGGGGGGGGGGGGGGGTGGGGGGGGGGGGGGGTGGGGGGGGGGGGGGGTGGGGGGGGGGGGGGGTGGGGGGGGGGGGGGGTGGGGGGGGGGGGGGGTGGGGGGGGGGGGGGGTGGGGGGGGGGGGGGGTGGGGGGGGGGGGGGGTGGGGGGGGGGGGGGGTGGGGGGGGGGGGGGGTGGGGGGGGGGGGGGGTGGGGGGGGGGGGGGGTGGGGGGGGGGGGGGGTGGGGGGGGGGGGGGGTGGGGGGGGGGGGGGGTGGGGGGGGGGGGGGGTGGGGGGGGGGGGGGGTGGGGGGGGGGGGGGGTGGGGGGGGGGGGGGGTGGGGGGGGGGGGGGGTGGGGGGGGGGGGGGGTGGGGGGGGGGGGGGGTGGGGGGGGGGGGGGGTGGGGGGGGGGGGGGGTGGGGGGGGGGGGGGGTGGGGGGGGGGGGGGGTGGGGGGGGGGGGGGGTGGGGGGGGGGGGGGGTGGGGGGGGGGGGGGGTGGGGGGGGGGGGGGGTGGGGGGGGGGGGGGGTGGGGGGGGGGGGGGGTGGGGGGGGGGGGGGGTGGGGGGGGGGGGGGGTGGGGGGGGGGGGGGGTGGGGGGGGGGGGGGGTGGGGGGGGGGGGGGGTGGGGGGGGGGGGGGGTGGGGGGGGGGGGGGGTGGGGGGGGGGGGGGGTGGGGGGGGGGGGGGGTGGGGGGGGGGGGGGGTGGGGGGGGGGGGGGGTGGGGGGGGGGGGGGGTGGGGGGGGGGGGGGGTGGGGGGGGGGGGGGGTGGGGGGGGGGGGGGGTGGGGGGGGGGGGGGGTGGGGGGGGGGGGGGGTGGGGGGGGGGGGGGGTGGGGGGGGGGGGGGGTGGGGGGGGGGGGGGGTGGGGGGGGGGGGGGGTGGGGGGGGGGGGGGGTGGGGGGGGGGGGGGGTGGGGGGGGGGGGGGGTGGGGGGGGGGGGGGGTGGGGGGGGGGGGGGGTGGGGGGGGGGGGGGGTGGGGGGGGGGGGGGGTGGGGGGGGGGGGGGGTGGGGGGGGGGGGGGGTGGGGGGGGGGGGGGGTGGGGGGGGGGGGGGGTGGGGGGGGGGGGGGGTGGGGGGGGGGGGGGGTGGGGGGGGGGGGGGGTGGGGGGGGGGGGGGGTGGGGGGGGGGGGGGGTGGGGGGGGGGGGGGGTGGGGGGGGGGGGGGGTGGGGGGGGGGGGGGGTGGGGGGGGGGGGGGGTGGGGGGGGGGGGGGGTGGGGGGGGGGGGGGGTGGGGGGGGGGGGGGGTGGGGGGGGGGGGGGGTGGGGGGGGGGGGGGGTGGGGGGGGGGGGGGGTGGGGGGGGGGGGGGGTGGGGGGGGGGGGGGGTGGGGGGGGGGGGGGGTGGGGGGGGGGGGGGGTGGGGGGGGGGGGGGGTGGGGGGGGGGGGGGGTGGGGGGGGGGGGGGGTGGGGGGGGGGGGGGGTGGGGGGGGGGGGGGGTGGGGGGGGGGGGGGGTGGGGGGGGGGGGGGGTGGGGGGGGGGGGGGGTGGGGGGGGGGGGGGGTGGGGGGGGGGGGGGGTGGGGGGGGGGGGGGGTGGGGGGGGGGGGGGGTGGGGGGGGGGGGGGGTGGGGGGGGGGGGGGGTGGGGGGGGGGGGGGGTGGGGGGGGGGGGGGGTGGGGGGGGGGGGGGGTGGGGGGGGGGGGGGGTGGGGGGGGGGGGGGGTGGGGGGGGGGGGGGGTGGGGGGGGGGGGGGGTGGGGGGGGGGGGGGGTGGGGGGGGGGGGGGGTGGGGGGGGGGGGGGGTGGGGGGGGGGGGGGGTGGGGGGGGGGGGGGGTGGGGGGGGGGGGGGGTGGGGGGGGGGGGGGGTGGGGGGGGGGGGGGGTGGGGGGGGGGGGGGGTGGGGGGGGGGGGGGGTGGGGGGGGGGGGGGGTGGGGGGGGGGGGGGGTGGGGGGGGGGGGGGGTGGGGGGGGGGGGGGGTGGGGGGGGGGGGGGGTGGGGGGGGGGGGGGGTGGGGGGGGGGGGGGGTGGGGGGGGGGGGGGGTGGGGGGGGGGGGGGGTGGGGGGGGGGGGGGGTGGGGGGGGGGGGGGGTGGGGGGGGGGGGGGGTGGGGGGGGGGGGGGGTGGGGGGGGGGGGGGGTGGGGGGGGGGGGGGGTGGGGGGGGGGGGGGGTGGGGGGGGGGGGGGGTGGGGGGGGGGGGGGGTGGGGGGGGGGGGGGGTGGGGGGGGGGGGGGGTGGGGGGGGGGGGGGGTGGGGGGGGGGGGGGGTGGGGGGGGGGGGGGGTGGGGGGGGGGGGGGGTGGGGGGGGGGGGGGGTGGGGGGGGGGGGGGGTGGGGGGGGGGGGGGGTGGGGGGGGGGGGGGGTGGGGGGGGGGGGGGGTGGGGGGGGGGGGGGGTGGGGGGGGGGGGGGGTGGGGGGGGGGGGGGGTGGGGGGGGGGGGGGGTGGGGGGGGGGGGGGGTGGGGGGGGGGGGGGGTGGGGGGGGGGGGGGGTGGGGGGGGGGGGGGGTGGGGGGGGGGGGGGGTGGGGGGGGGGGGGGGTGGGGGGGGGGGGGGGTGGGGGGGGGGGGGGGTGGGGGGGGGGGGGGGTGGGGGGGGGGGGGGGTGGGGGGGGGGGGGGGTGGGGGGGGGGGGGGGTGGGGGGGGGGGGGGGTGGGGGGGGGGGGGGGTGGGGGGGGGGGGGGGTGGGGGGGGGGGGGGGTGGGGGGGGGGGGGGGTGGGGGGGGGGGGGGGTGGGGGGGGGGGGGGGTGGGGGGGGGGGGGGGTGGGGGGGGGGGGGGGTGGGGGGGGGGGGGGGTGGGGGGGGGGGGGGGTGGGGGGGGGGGGGGGTGGGGGGGGGGGGGGGTGGGGGGGGGGGGGGGTGGGGGGGGGGGGGGGTGGGGGGGGGGGGGGGTGGGGGGGGGGGGGGGTGGGGGGGGGGGGGGGTGGGGGGGGGGGGGGGTGGGGGGGGGGGGGGGTGGGGGGGGGGGGGGGTGGGGGGGGGGGGGGGTGGGGGGGGGGGGGGGTGGGGGGGGGGGGGGGTGGGGGGGGGGGGGGGTGGGGGGGGGGGGGGGTGGGGGGGGGGGGGGGTGGGGGGGGGGGGGGGTGGGGGGGGGGGGGGGTGGGGGGGGGGGGGGGTGGGGGGGGGGGGGGGTGGGGGGGGGGGGGGGTGGGGGGGGGGGGGGGTGGGGGGGGGGGGGGGTGGGGGGGGGGGGGGGTGGGGGGGGGGGGGGGTGGGGGGGGGGGGGGGTGGGGGGGGGGGGGGGTGGGGGGGGGGGGGGGTGGGGGGGGGGGGGGGTGGGGGGGGGGGGGGGTGGGGGGGGGGGGGGGTGGGGGGGGGGGGGGGTGGGGGGGGGGGGGGGTGGGGGGGGGGGGGGGTGGGGGGGGGGGGGGGTGGGGGGGGGGGGGGGTGGGGGGGGGGGGGGGTGGGGGGGGGGGGGGGTGGGGGGGGGGGGGGGTGGGGGGGGGGGGGGGTGGGGGGGGGGGGGGGTGGGGGGGGGGGGGGGTGGGGGGGGGGGGGGGTGGGGGGGGGGGGGGGTGGGGGGGGGGGGGGGTGGGGGGGGGGGGGGGTGGGGGGGGGGGGGGGTGGGGGGGGGGGGGGGTGGGGGGGGGGGGGGGTGGGGGGGGGGGGGGGTGGGGGGGGGGGGGGGTGGGGGGGGGGGGGGGTGGGGGGGGGGGGGGGTGGGGGGGGGGGGGGGTGGGGGGGGGGGGGGGTGGGGGGGGGGGGGGGTGGGGGGGGGGGGGGGTGGGGGGGGGGGGGGGTGGGGGGGGGGGGGGGTGGGGGGGGGGGGGGGTGGGGGGGGGGGGGGGTGGGGGGGGGGGGGGGTGGGGGGGGGGGGGGGTGGGGGGGGGGGGGGGTGGGGGGGGGGGGGGGTGGGGGGGGGGGGGGGTGGGGGGGGGGGGGGGTGGGGGGGGGGGGGGGTGGGGGGGGGGGGGGGTGGGGGGGGGGGGGGGTGGGGGGGGGGGGGGGTGGGGGGGGGGGGGGGTGGGGGGGGGGGGGGGTGGGGGGGGGGGGGGGTGGGGGGGGGGGGGGGTGGGGGGGGGGGGGGGTGGGGGGGGGGGGGGGTGGGGGGGGGGGGGGGTGGGGGGGGGGGGGGGTGGGGGGGGGGGGGGGTGGGGGGGGGGGGGGGTGGGGGGGGGGGGGGGTGGGGGGGGGGGGGGGTGGGGGGGGGGGGGGGTGGGGGGGGGGGGGGGTGGGGGGGGGGGGGGGTGGGGGGGGGGGGGGGTGGGGGGGGGGGGGGGTGGGGGGGGGGGGGGGTGGGGGGGGGGGGGGGTGGGGGGGGGGGGGGGTGGGGGGGGGGGGGGGTGGGGGGGGGGGGGGGTGGGGGGGGGGGGGGGTGGGGGGGGGGGGGGGTGGGGGGGGGGGGGGGTGGGGGGGGGGGGGGGTGGGGGGGGGGGGGGGTGGGGGGGGGGGGGGGTGGGGGGGGGGGGGGGTGGGGGGGGGGGGGGGTGGGGGGGGGGGGGGGTGGGGGGGGGGGGGGGTGGGGGGGGGGGGGGGTGGGGGGGGGGGGGGGTGGGGGGGGGGGGGGGTGGGGGGGGGGGGGGGTGGGGGGGGGGGGGGGTGGGGGGGGGGGGGGGTGGGGGGGGGGGGGGGTGGGGGGGGGGGGGGGTGGGGGGGGGGGGGGGTGGGGGGGGGGGGGGGTGGGGGGGGGGGGGGGTGGGGGGGGGGGGGGGTGGGGGGGGGGGGGGGTGGGGGGGGGGGGGGGTGGGGGGGGGGGGGGGTGGGGGGGGGGGGGGGTGGGGGGGGGGGGGGGTGGGGGGGGGGGGGGGTGGGGGGGGGGGGGGGTGGGGGGGGGGGGGGGTGGGGGGGGGGGGGGGTGGGGGGGGGGGGGGGTGGGGGGGGGGGGGGGTGGGGGGGGGGGGGGGTGGGGGGGGGGGGGGGTGGGGGGGGGGGGGGGTGGGGGGGGGGGGGGGTGGGGGGGGGGGGGGGTGGGGGGGGGGGGGGGTGGGGGGGGGGGGGGGTGGGGGGGGGGGGGGGGGGGGGGGGGGGGGGGTGGGGGGGGGGGGGGATGTGGATGGGGGGGGGGGTGGGGTGGGGGGGGGGCGGGGTGAGGGGGGGGAGGGGGGGGGGGGGGGGGGGGGGAACCTGCGGCTCTCCAGATGTTCAGGAACTACAATTCCCATCAGCCTCTGTCAGCATGGCCAATTGGCCATGCTGGTAGGGGCTGATGGGAATTGTAGTTCCTGAACATCTGGAGAGCCGCAGGTTCCCTACCCCTGTCCTAGGGGTACCGCGGCAATGCTACCGGCCCCCCTCACTTTTGCGGTGTCTCCCACTGGTACCAGCAAGGATATGGAGCTGGCCCAGGGGGCAGGGCCTGCCACAAGGTCAGCAGCCACTTCCCACCCACCCCCACCCCTGTGCTTCCCTTCACCCTGGGAGGGGAAGGTGGGGGGTGGCAAGCAGGGGAACTGGGAGGGGAAGGTGGGGGGAGGATGGCAGGGGTACCGTGAGATATGAAGAGTGAGGTCAAGGGTACTGTGACGTTGAAAAGGTTGGAAAACACTGCCTCAGAAGATAGAGGAAAGAAAGGCACTGGGCTTATCAGCCGCCTGGGAAACGTCACTGCCAACAACGGGAACAGCTGGGAGATTGACAGGGGGACTCCAACTGCGCCTGCCCCACGGCATACTTACGCCTCGGATCACTTTCCCAACACCAACTTTGAAGCTCAGCGGCTTGGATGCCTTCTTCTTCTTTGCAGCTGAAAAAGAAAGTTTGCTCTTGAGCTGGTCTGAATGGAGGGGGGCTCTTGTGGCTTCTGCCCCCACAAACGCAGGCTCAAGGCTGGGCAAACAGGAAAGAAAGGCCGGGGGGGCACACCCTGATTTTTTTTGGGGGGGGGGTCTGGTGGTGGTAGTTTTAATTGTGCTTTTTTTGAAAGAAATGTTTTTTCTTACTGAAAATTTGGCCTCTCTTGGAACACACTGAAAAGCCCCTCTTTTTTATTTTGTAGAGGAGGAAACTGCTTTGTAAGACGAGGTTTTGCTTACTGAACAAGCTGAGTGTGAAGACTTGGTTAGGCCCACCTCATTGCTGAAGCCGAAGGCAACTGGGCTGAGTGGGTTCTGAAGGGTACAATGTCAACTGGGAATGTACTCTGAGCAGCCTCTGCTGGAAGGACCTGAACTCGTGCCACGGGGGATGCAGAGCCTTGCTCAATCCCCATTAGCCTCACGACAGCCTTCTCTGGTGCCATGAGTCTGGTCTCAAGGCTGCTCAAGCATTTAACGTTTCCTTTGATTTGAAAGATCAGCCAACCGAAGAGTATTATCGTATTTGGCAGCC
Organism: Sphaerodactylus townsendi; assembly: GCF_021028975.2. Taxonomy (NCBI): domain Eukaryota; kingdom Metazoa; phylum Chordata; class Lepidosauria; order Squamata; family Sphaerodactylidae; genus Sphaerodactylus; species Sphaerodactylus townsendi. The sequence continues at coordinate 182,559,041 of NC_059426.1, forward strand.
TTGGATAAATCGTGTATCTTCAATGTCTAAAATCTCTTATACTTTCTCTTCCTCCAAAGATGGATGTTTTTTTCTTTTCTTATCGCATAGGGATCAATCCGTGCTTATCCTATTATTACGTTGTTGCTGCTTTATTGGGGGACATCTCTGCTTACTATTATTTTTACTGCTGTTTTTAAAGGTTTTAGAAATGATATTTATAATTGTATCGAGATTTTATGTTGTACACCGCCCAGAGCCCCTTGGGGATGGGGCAGTATAAAAATCTAACTAATAAATAAATGAAATAAATAAATTGTAGAGGGAAAGTCGGGGGGGGGATAGAGGAGGGGGAGGGGTGGGTGGGTAGGTTGTAAGGGAGACTCGATTGATACAGAATGAGTAGCAAAGCTTATGTAACAGATATTATGATTTTAATTTGTAATTTTTTTTCTGGACAGACAAACTTGCTCTCATTTGTATACTACTATATTGTTGTACTAACAGACTCCCATTTTTGGAAAAGCAATAAAAACATTATTTTTAAAAAAGCATTTAACGTTCCCGCGCCCTCATTCCCAGCAACATGTGAGGCAGGCTCCAAACACTCACCTGTCTGAATATTTGTGTCGAAGACTGTTCCATCTTCTAGCTTCCCCGTGTACCAGCAGTGAACGACATCACCCTTCTTGGGAAAGTTGACTTTATCGCCCTTTTTCAGAACAGACTTTGTATACTTGGGGGGCCCCTGAATTCGAAAGAGAGAAGAAGCACAACAGTCACCCCCCTCCTCTCACAGTCCTCAGCTATGCTGGCGTCACAGGAGCAAATGTCAAAATCTCTCTCGTGCCTCTGCAGCCTGCAATGCCCTCCGTCCCCCCGCAGTTCTGACACCAGGAGTCAGCTCAGGGGCGGGTGGGCGCAGTGGGATGTAGGAAATGCCCCAAATTTGCCTCCCGCACAACTGAGTAAGCCAGCAACCCCAGCACTCTCTGCTCCATCACTGGCAATGTGGAGTCCGAGTCAGAACAGACCTAGCAGATGTTATCCGCAAAGGCTGAGCAAGCTTATCATAGCAGCCTGCCTTAGAGAGCCAGCGGGGTATGGTGCTTAAGAGCAGGTGCACTCTAATCTGGAGGAACCGGGTTTGATTCCCCGCTTTTGCCACTTGAGCTGTGGAGGCTTATCTGGTGAACCAGATTGGCTTGTGCACTCCAAACACATGCCAGATGGGTGACCTTAAGCATGTCACAGTTCTTCGGAGCTCTCTCAGCCCCACCCATTTCACAGGGTGTTTGTTGGGGGGGGGAGGGAAAGGAGATTATAAGCCCCTTTGAGTCTCCTTACAGGAGGGAAAGGCGGGATATAAATCCAAAACTCTTCTTCTTCTTCCTGCAGGCCTCTGACCAACCAGAAATGCCATCCCAGCAGAAAAGTGCTGTTTCTTTGTGGCGACAGAGTAAACTTTAAAACAAGCTCTCGTCTGTTTCTTGGGGGACCGGTCATGAGTCTTGCTCCAGCCACCTCCTCGTCTTCCTCTCATAGGCTGCAGCTCCTCAGTATGCCAACCAGCTGCCTGGGCTGTGAGCCAGGGGGCCCAGGAGGAAACTCACGTTTGGACTGAACGTAAAGATACCCAATGAGCCACGCTAACAGAGATTGTCGGCCGCAACTGAAGACGCTTCCAAAATGACTCCCTGAAGCAACCAGGAAGCGCGGAGCGTTTGAAATTCGTCAGACAAATATTTTACAGTGAGACAGAATTACAACAGAAAACACCAGTTAATCAGCCTAGTAACCAGCAGCTACTTGTCATTTAATAGCCCCCGAGTGAACCATTGTGTTGATCAGAACACGAGCATTTCTAGACTAGTTGCCTATTTTCCTGGAGTTACACCCATTTTTCCCCCATTTAAAAAGTAATTTGAGTCACTTCTTTTTATCTACTTTTTCCCACAATATCTTAAACATCTGGAATTACACAACTTAAAGGAAAGAAACACAATTATGCAAACAAAGCTGCCTATGGTGTTGTGGATTTTCCAGGTTGTATGGCCATACAACCCAGAAAACCCACAACACCCTAGTGATTCCGGCCATGAAAGCCTTCGACAGTACAAAGCTGACTATATTATGTAGATTTCCAAAACTGTATAAAAGGTTCCCGAAATGCAGCCAGCACCAGTTCAGACCATCTTCCATCCATTAAACACACACATCCATTAAACAATTTCTCAGAAGCTTTTTAATCCGCTCCTTGTTTGACTGACTTTTGCTAATTTGCCAGGTTTTAGCTACGATACTTTTTGCAACAGTTAACCTTACAGCAATCAAAGAAGAAGAAGAAGAGTTTGGTATATCCCCCCTTTCTCTCCTGCAGGAGACTCAAAGGGGCTGATAATCTCCTTGCCCTCCCCCCCACATGCAACAAACACCCTGTGAGGTGGGTGGGGCTGAGAGAGCTCCGAGAAGCTGTGACTAGCCCAAAGTCACCCAGCTGGCGTGTATGGGAGTGCACAGGATAATCTGAATTCCCCAGATAAGCCTCCACAGCTCAAGCGGCAGAGTGGGGAATCAAGCTCGGTTCCTCCAGATTAGAATGCACCTGCTCTTAACCACTACACCACCGCTGCAAGGAGGAGGAGGAGGAGTTTGGATTTATATTCCCCCCCTTTCTCTCCTGCAGGAGACTCAAAGGGGCTGACAATCTCCTTGCCCTTCCCCCCTCACAACAAACACCCTGTGAGGTGGGTGGGGCTGAGAGAGCTTCGAAGAACTGTGACTAGCCCAAGGTCACCCAGCTGGCGTGTGTGGGAGTGCGCAGGCTAATCTGAATTCCCCAGAGAAGCCTCCACAGCTCAGGCGGCAGAGCGGGGAATCAAACCCGGTTCCTCCAGATTAGATACACGAGCTCTTAACCTCCTACGCCACTGCTGGAGGAGTTCATTTTCATTTAACGGTAAGCATTCTCAAGAACCTATTGTCAAAGGCTTCCACGGCTGGAATTCACTGACGTGGAGGTTTTTTTGCCCGTGTGGCCGTAGTCTGGTAGTTTTTGCTTGTAACATTCTGCCTGCATCTTGCCAGCCATAGATGCAGGTAAAATGTTAGGAGCAAAAACTTCCAGTCCATGGCTGCACAGCCTGGACTACCCACAACTGCCAGCTTCTCGAGAACCTTTCCAGAGAGGCAGCACAAGACATTTTATAAATGAACAATAAAGCTAGACTAAGTTCAGACGTTCAAAGCTTTTTCCACAGAGAGCCAGCGTGGTGTAGTGGCAGGTGGATTCTAATCTGGAGAACTGGGTTTGATTCCCCACTCCTCCACCTGAGTGGCAGAGGCTTATCTGGTGAACCAGACGTGTTTCCGCACTCCTACATTCCTGCTGGGTGGGCTAGTTGTAGTTCTCTCTGAACTCTCTCAACCCCACTGACCTCAGAAGGTGTCTATTGTGGGGAGAGGAAGGGAAAGGAGCTTGTAAGCCACCTTGAGTCTCCTTACAGAAGAGTACGGCGGGATATAAATCCAAACTTTTCTTCTTCTTCTCCTAATCCAGAGTCCCCACTTCTCCACATGAGTGGCAAACTCTACTCTGGTGAACTGGAATCCCCCCCCCCCTTCTCCTACACACAAAACCTGCTGGGCGACCTTGGACTAGCCACAGTTCTCTCCCAACTCTCTCAGCTCCACCGACCTCATAAGGTATCTGTTGTGGGGAGAGGAAGGGAAAAGGAGTTTGTAAATCACTTTGTGACTCCTTACAGGAGAGAAAGGTGGGCAACAATTCCAGACTACTACTACTACTACTACTTCTTCTCCTTCTTCTTCTCCTCCTTCTTTTTCTCCTCCTTCTTCTCCTTCTCCTTCTCCTCCTTCTCCCCCCCGCCCCCCCGGAATGCACTAGTGTAGAGAATGCCTAGTAGAACTGGATCTTCCATGAACATTTTTCCCTGGGGGAAGTGTATAACGTAGCCCCATCTGTGGGCCCCTCTGACCCCAGCAGAGCTTCCAGCCTCCCACTGCCCAGACTGCAAAGCTCGACCAGAGACCGACCCACCTCACAAACAGCTTCCTCGGGCTTTGCTTCTTTGGGCTTGTCTTCGTGGATTGTGACATTCTTCACCTGCTCCGACACTTGGTCTGCGCTCTCGGTGCCCTTAAAGCTCTGCAAAGAAAACAGGGATCGGTACGACAGTCAGCTCAGAAACTCCAGATAAGCATACGCATTTATTGTCATCGTGCACGCACAACGAAAATTTACAGCAGCATTCCTCGATGCACACAATTCCAGACTCATACCCCACCCTCACTTTCCCCTTCCTCCGCCCATCCCTCCACAGCCCCAAACACATCAACACGAAGCCGCGGAGTTCAGCATCGCCACCGCTCTGGAGTAGAAGCTGCCTCTAAGCCTCTTTGTCCTAGTTTGGATAGACCTGTATCGTCTGCCGGATGGTCACAGTTCAAAAAGAGAGTGTGCTGGATTGTGGTAGTAGACAGCAGCAGCTCCAGGAAGTGCCTTCATCCACTTGCTGGAGCTGCTGTCTACTACCACAATTCGTTTTAATATTCTTTACTCATTGAATATTGGTGACACTGACTCTTTCAATTGATTGGAACGCAATAGGAGTGTTGCAGGTTTCGTGCCTCATGGACAATGTTTGTGACACCTTACGCAATGCTTTTGAGAATTTGTTACTAAGTACAGTCCCATTACGTTTCTTAGGTGGCCGAAGTGCCCTCGTTGTATGTTTTGTTGTTACCTTTATATCCAGTTGAATATTACTTATAATATAGTCACAATCTATCTTTATGAATAATCTTTATGAACGGTGTATGAATTATCTATTGACTTTATACTCAAACTAAGGCTCATTCCGCACATGCAAAATAATGCACTTTCAAACTGCTTTCGGTGCTCTTTGAAGCTGTGCGGAATAGCAAAATTCACTTGCAAACAGTTGTGAAAGTGGTTTGAAAACGCATTATTTTGCATGTGCGGAATGAGCCTAATTGCATATACCAATTAGTTCATTGCCTTGTGTCACTATATATACAGTCCATGTTTCCTAGGCTGGGCTGGCCTCAGATTTTTTAGTATCTGTTGGTGGAAGGCCAGGTGGGACGTTGCTGGGTGAGCGGGCCAGGTGTCCAGGGGCCGTGGTGGACTGGCTGAAATAGAGCCGACTGAAATTTAATCCATCAAAGACAGAGGTCCAAAGGCTGGGCAGGGATCCCAGCTGCCGAATTTAGATTGGGTGAAATTGACACCTACAGCAACTGTCAGAAGCCTGGGTGTGGTTCTGGGTGCCTCCCTCTCTATGCAGGCCCAAATCATGAATGCAGCTAGAGTGTTTTGCTAACTCAGTCAGGCTGAGCAGCTGGTACGTACTTGTCTTGTATGAGCCTAACTGCTGTGCTTGATGAGATTGTCAGGGAATAAAAAAAATATGTGGTGTGCATCTTGTGAGCAGACCGATCATTGTGATCTAGGTGACAGCACTAGTCAGACAGAAACACCTGTCAGAACCTGCTGTAACTGTACAGAACCAGTTTAATCCTGATCACTGACCTTTACTGTGATTGGCTAACAGGTAGAGCATGTTCCACTGTTCTGTGTCTAGGGATTTCTGAGTTGCTGCGGAGCATGCTGCCCGATTGTTTCCTGATACTGTCTACACCAGGGGTAGGGAACCTGTGGCTCAAGAGCCACATGCGGCTCTTCTGCCCTTGCACTGCGGCTCCACGAGCCGAGCCGCTGGCCCCATCCTTGCCCGCCCTGCAGGCAGCAGGGCGGGCACACCAACTGCCCGCTGTCGGCTGGACCACACCGCGGGCTTCCCCTCTCGCCTGCCCCATTGGAGTGGGGCGGGTGCTTTCCTGGCAGCCGGCAAGGCCGAGCCGCTGGCCCCATCCTTGCCCGCCCTGCAGGCAGCAGGGCGGACGCATTCATGCACTTCTCAGAATGTGGAGTAAAAGGTGAAAAAAACCCAATTTATACAGTGTTACCTTTATTTTAAATGTCAAAAATTATTTGCGGCTCCAAGTGTTTTCTTTTCCCATGGAAAACGGGTCCAAATGGCTCTTTGAGTGTTAAAGGTTCCTTACCCCTGGTCTACACTGTAAATAACCTGCACCCAAAGATAAAGTCTTCTTTTGAAGTGAAACTGCTTTATGGTGTTGTGTTGTTTCTTCTGCCGTGCCAAGCCTGTTGCAGCCGCACTTATTCTCGGTAACACAGCTTCCGCTTGTTAAAAGGTCTACTCTGTTAGAGATGGTCACCTCCAGGATAGACTACAGTAACGCCCTCTACGCGGGGCTACCCTTGAGGTTGCTCCGGGAACTTCAGCTGGTGCAGAACGCGAGGGTGAGGGTTAAGAACATAAGAACATAAGAACAAGCCAGCTGGATCAGACCAGAGTCTATCTAGTCCAGCTCTCTGCTACTCGCAGTGGCCCACCAGGTGCCTTGGGGAGCTCACATGCAGGAGGTGAAAGCAAGGGCCTTCTGCGGCTGTTGCTCCCGATCACCTGGTCTGTTGAGGCATTTGCAATCTCAGATCAAGGAGGATCAAGATTGGTAGCCATAAATCTACCAATCTTTCGGGAATGTCTTTGAGATCACCTATCCGACCTATACTTTGTCAGCTGCAAGTCAGGCAGGAGCCTGGCATCTGGGAAGTCAGTTTGCATCTGGGAGGGGGAGTGAGGAGTTGAAGTGGGCAGTTACTTTCTCTTTGCATAGCTAACCAAGTAGGGGGTGCCCGGGCCAGATGGCTGCTTTATCTTCTCTCCTGGCCTTGAAGAACTGCCTCACCATTTCACTGTCTCTGCTTTGTAGTTGGGAAGCGCGGGAAGTTGGGAGGGGGCATGAACAGGGTGGGGTTGATATAGCGGTGCTTGGGAAAAGACCATTTAGAATTGGCTTTTCATCTGCTAGCTGCTGATGTCTTCCAATAAAGAAGAAGAAGAGTTTGGATTGATATCCCCCCTTTCTCTCCTGCAGGAGACTCAACGGGGCTGACAATCTCCTTGCCCTTCCCCCCTCACAACAAACACCCTGTGAGGTGGGTGGGGCTGAGAGAGCTCCAAGAAGCTGTGACTAGCCCAAGGTCACCCAGCTGGCGTGTGTGGGAGTGCACAGGCTAATCTGAATTCCCCAGATAAGCCTCCACAGCTCAGGCGGCAGAACTGACGGTTTCAGAGTTTTATTTGTCCTCAGATCCAGAGCTTGACAATGCACAGGTTGCCAGCTAAATAACGGGCCAAGTCCAAGGTTTGGGTGTTAACCTTCAGAGTCCTAAACGATCTGGGACTATCGTATCTGTGGGACCATCCCCCTTAATGTAACCCCCTGCAGGGCATTGCGCTCCGTTGGAAATCGTCTTCTGGCTGTCCCTGGCCCTGGAAGAATCTGGCTGTTCTCAGCCAGAGCTTTTCCAGTTGTGTCCCTGGCCTAGTGGAACCCTCCAGCAACTGAGATCTGGGCCCTGTGTGATTTAGTTCAATTCTGTAGCGTTTGTAAGATGGAAAAGTTCAATGGTTGAGGCAGCAAGAGTTGTACCGAACTGGCCACCCCGCCTTTCCTTACCCCCTTATTTGTCAACTACTCTCTAAGGCTACTACGTGCTTTCTTTGGGTTGGGTGGGCTTGATGCTGTTAGGCTGCCAGACTCAGTAGTAGGTTACGATTACAAGGCAATTGGTGTGCGGATTTGGGCGTCTTAGTGGATAGTTCCATGGCAATGTCAACTCCATGCATGGCAGCTGTGAAAAAGGCAAACTCGATGCTGGGGATAATTAGGAAAGGAGTTGATAATAAAACTGCAAGGATTGTCATGCCCTTATATAAAGCAGTCGTGCGACCGCACTTGGAGTACTGTGTCCAGTTCTGGTCGCCACATCTCAAAAAGGATATCGAAGAGATAGAAAAAGTGCAGAGAAGGGCAACGAGGATGATTGAGGGACTGGAGCACCTTCCCTATGAGGAGAGGCTGCAGCGTTTGGGGCTCTTTAGTTTGGAGAGGAGACGTCTGAGGGGGGATATGATTGAAGTCTATAAAATTATGCATGGGGTAGAAAATGTGGACAGAGAGAAATTTTTCTCTCTTTCTCACAATACTAGAACCAGGGGGCATCCATTGAAAATGCTGGGGGGAAGAATTAGGACTAATAAAAGGAAACACTTCTTCACGCAACGTGTGATTGGTGTTTGGAATATGCTGCCACAGGAGGTGGTGATGGCCACTCACCTGGATAGCTTTAAAAAGGGCTTGGACAGATTTATGGAGGAGAAGTCGATCTCTGGCTCCCAATCTTGATCCTCCTTGGTCTCAGATTGCAAATGCCTTAGCAGACCAGGTGCTCAGGAGCAGCAGCAGCAGAAGGCCATTGCTTTCACATCCTGCACGTGAGCTGCCAAAGGCACCTGGTGGGCCACTGCGAGTAGCAGAGAGCTGGACTAGATGGACTCTGGTCTGATCCAGCAGGCTAGTTCTTATGTTCTTATGTGTGTGCGTTAAATTAAATTGATGGGATTGTACTGTTATATGACCAGAAGTATATTTTCAATGTATTTTATATTGTGAGTCGAACTGAGCCCATATGTGGACTGGACAGGGTGGGGGTATGAATACAATTAAATAAATCAAAACAAATAAATAAAAAGGGGACCCTGAGTTTTTGGAATCTGCAGCCACCTTTAAAGTTCTGACGCACAGTGGTGGCCACAGCTGCAAAACAGCTGTTTCAGAATTCAGAGCCAGCCACAACTTTCCATCAGTCGCACAATGAAGATCCTTGTGCTGTGGTGGCAGCTGCTGTCAAAGCAATATATTTTTTTTAAAATCTGCACACCCAGCCAAATCTCCAACGGCCAATCAAAAGCCTTGCTGGGCAACACCCCCCACCCCACTTACATACATACATAAGCCTTTATTGGCATAGTCTGAGAGAGTTACATAAATCGGGAACAATTGCATGGATACATGATAGATAAAAGGCCCCAGGGGGAGCACAACAAATACGTTCTACTGGGAACTCTCAACTATCTCCACAATGAAATTGGCGATCTCTTTCACAAAGACCGGGGTCCGAGTTGTTTAACAATAGAGATAACCTCGTCAGATCAGGCAGCCCAGATTGGAAGAAAAAATGTAGGTTGGTACCCTGTTTCCCCGAATATAAGACATCCCCGAAAAATAAGACATAGTAGAGGTTTTGCTGAAGTGCGAAATATAAGGCATCCCCCAAAAGTAAGACATAGCAAAGTTTTTGTTTGAAAGCATGCCTGATGAACAGAACACAGGAAAAATAAGACATCCCCTGAAAATAAGACATAGCATATCTTTGGGAGCAAAAATTAATATAAGACACTGTCTTATATTCGGGGAAACACGGGTATATTTAGATCTGACGTTATCAAATCTGGTGAAGTGCAAGATTTGGCGAGTCAGGGTTTCAACCACATGAAGTTTGCAACTGCATAACCTTGTGGATTTATCTGCATTGGCTTCCAGTAGAGTTCCGGATCATCTTCAAGGTGTTGGTGTTGACCTTTAAGGCCATTCACGGCCTGGGGCCATCGTATCTTCGAGACCGCATCACCCCATACGTCCCTAGGCGGCCTCTCCGATCTGCGGAGGCCAATTTACTGGTGGTCCCTGGCCCCTCGGCAATGCGGCTGGCCTCCACGCGGGCCAGGACCTTTACAGCCCTGGCCCCGGCCTGGTGGAACGCTCTTCCTCCAGCTGTCCGGGCCCTGCGGGACCTTGGGGAGTTCCGCGGGGCCTGCAAGACGGAGCTGTTCCGCCGGGCCTTCGGAGGATCCAGCCGCTAATAGTGCCCCGCCTTTAGCCCTTAACATCTGGGCCACAATTACATCACTGAGACTCGCCATGCCCCCCTTCATCGTGGGGAGGGAGGGTTTTTATATTATTGGACCGCTGGACGCCACTCTATATCTTGAATTTTAATCTAAATCTAACTTTGGGCTTTAATTTGTGAATGCATTGGGAGTTTTTATCGCTGCTTTTAAATGTTATTTAATTATACTGTTTTAAATGCTGTACACCGCCCAGAGCCCCTCGGGGATGGGGCGGTATAAAAATCGAATAAAATAAATAAATAAAATAAATAAATTGCTAGACCTACCCTTTAATAGGGCAGAGGGCATAACGTTAAGATCCGCAATGGTAAGGGCTCTCCTTGCACGTGGGTTCGTTAAGGTATGGAGGTAATAGGCCACACGTCTCTGCTCGAATGGAATTAGGAGTTGTGTTGGAGAGCAGGTTCATTTGGCTGCTAGATGCAAATTTGCACCCCCCCCCCACTTTCTGAAAGGAAGCATCTAGATTTACGCCCCACTTTCCTCTTTTGTAAGGAGTCTCAAAGCAGCTCACAAACTCTTTCCCTTTCCCTTCTCCAGTGGGACTGAGAGTGTTCGGAGAGGACTGTGACCGGCCCACGGTCACCCAGCAGGCTTCATGTGGAGGAGCAGGGAAACAAACCCAGTTCACCCAATAAGAGCCCGTCGTTCACGTGGAGGAGTGGGAAACCAAACTGGGTCCTCCGGGTTAGAGTCCACCCTTGGCAGGTACCAAGAAGGCAGCCACCCTGTTGGGGACCCCTGCAGTACAAGACAGCAAGCATGTATTTAAAAGGGGCTTGGACAGACTGATGGAGGAGAAGTCGATTTATGGCTACCAATCTTGATCCTCCTTGATCTGAGATTGCAAAGGCCTTAGCACACCAGGTGCTCAGGAGCAGCAGCAGCAGCAGAAGGCCACTGCTTTCACATCCTGCACGTGAGCTCCCAAAGGCACCTGGTGGACCACTGCGAGTAGCAGAGAGCTGGACTAGATGGACTCTGGTCTGATCCAGCAGGCTAGTTCTTATGTTCTTATGTTCTTAAGCATGCAAGTTGTGTAGCAAAGCCGACTGACCTTTGTTTCAAAGAGCTGGTTGTAGGCGGTGATCAGCTGATCCTTACTGGCCGTCTTGGCCACATTTTTTATCTGCCCGAGTAGCTTGTGCTCTGCAAGGAACTGAACAAGAAACCCGGAGAGTTAGGCCAGCCCCCTTCTCAGAAGTAAGAAAACAACCATTCCCTCCTTCTGCAAAGCCGTCTGGGGATGCAGGGCTGCGGCTTAACCCACAAACCGCGGCTTGCCTGACAGGACCACAAAAGTGGTGGCCCCTTGCGCACGATGCACGCGCCTCTCCCTGCCCCCAACCCATGCTCAACCCCAGTCCTGCAAGCATGTCTGCAGGCACCGGGTTTGTTTCCTCAGCACTAATCCAGGGTGCACAAGCAAGGTTTGTTTTTTCTGCAGGTGCATACAAATGGGAACTGAGTTTGAATCTCCCCCCAATATGGAAGCTTCGGCCTTCCTTCCCCATGTCAGGGGGAGGGAGGGCGAAGAAGGGGAGAGCACCAGGAGAAGAAATGCCTGCAGAGGGAGTCCCCAAAGGGGTTGCCAACTCTGGTCTGGGGAATTCCTGGAGATTTGGGGGAGGCACTTGTGGAGGGGGAGGAGCAAATCCGGGGAGGGATTTCATCTGGGATCTATTATCTATGGCAGTGGTGGCAAACCTATGGCACTCCAGATGTTCATGGACTACAATTCCCATTGGGGGTGGGGGGGGGGGGGGGTGGGGGGGGGGGGGGGTGGGGGGGGGGGGGGGTGGGGGGGGGGGGGGGTGGGGGGGGGGGGGGGTGGGGGGGGGGGGGGGTGGGGGGGGGGGGGGGTGGGGGGGGGGGGGGGTGGGGGGGGGGGGGGGTGGGGGGGGGGGGGGGTGGGGGGGGGGGGGGGTGGGGGGGGGGGGGGGTGGGGGGGGGGGGGGGTGGGGGGGGGGGGGGGGGGGGGGGGGGGGGGGTGGGGGGGTGGGGGGGTGGGGGGGGGGGGGGGGGGGGGGGGGGGGGTGGGTGGGGGGGGGGGGTGCGGGGGGGGGGGGGGGGTGGGTGTGGTGGGTGGGGGGGGGGGGGGGGGGTGGGGGGGGGGGGGGGGGGGGGGGGGGGGGGGTGGGGGGGGGGCCGCAAGTAATGATCAATGATCTCTCCCGTGGACTGTGTCCTGCCATGGACATCAAGTGTCTGGTTATTGATGAGGCCCACAGAGCGCTGGGAAATCATGCCTATTGTCAGGTACTAGAAGCTGTGCAGAATTTATGCTCTGTCTCTGTGTTGTTGAAGAGATCTTTTTACTCTTGGGTTCTTGATTCCTTTATGTTTTTTTCCAGGCCAAAATCAATGTGTGTTTAAATCCCCTATAACATCAGTGGATCCTGCCCCCCCCCCCTTTCCTTTCTGGTTTTAAGGGGATTTGATAATAGGTGCCATCTATTATGTTGATTTCAGTATGCTGCGTTTTAATGGGGCCGGGTTTATTTTATTTTATATAGAGCCAATTTAATTAATATTTAATGGATTTTAGTCTGTGGTTTATGTGCTCTATTTTTGTTTTGTTGTTCACCGCCCTGAGCCCTTTGGGGGAGGGTGGTGTATGTATGTATGTATGTATGTATGTATGTATGTATGTATGTATGTATGTATGTATGTATGTATGTATTATTTATATATATTTATGCTGATCCTATGAGTAATATATATATATTACTCATAGGATCAGCATAAAGAAAGAAAGAAAGAAAGAAAGAAAGAAAGAAAGAAAGAAAGAAAGAAAGAAAGAAAGAAAGAAAGAAAGAAAGCAAACTGACCCGGAAGCATTTTGGGCCTATGTTGAGGTTTGTTGGTTTCAGCCTGGCCCATTACTTCAGTGTATGATTGTTTTGAAGTGTGTTCCCACCCCCCACCCTCCTGGACACATGGAACACATGGGGACCACTGAAAGGCCTTGCAAGTGGGGTGTTGTGGGTTTCCGGGCTGTCTGGCCGTGTTCCAGTTGCATTTTCTGCTGACGTTCCACCTGCATCTGTGGCTGGCAGATCCTCTGAAGATGCCAGCCACAGATGCAGGTGAAACATCAGGACAAATGCTACTGGAACATGGCCATACAGCCCGGGAGCCCCACAACACCCCAGTGATTCTGACCACGAAAGCCTTCGACAAGGCCTCTCAAGTGTTTATATGAAAGGTCTCTGTGTGTGGTGGCTGTTATAAGCAACGAAGCATGACAGATTCTGTGCTGTCTGGGATGTAGGAAGTGGGCCAGTTTCCACTACTCCCAACAATGCAGTAGATTTGCTTGTTGAAACCCGTCTGTGGTTCATGTGACTTCAGCCCAATTATCCCTTTTCTAGAATAAGAAAAAACAGCAAGAGAAACATGCTAGGTATCTGTCACGTACCACCAGATGGCTTGTGAGTCTTATGAACGGAAGGTGGAAAACGGATACTGATCTTAAAAGTAGCATGTGAAGTTGACCGTGTGTTTGCAAGACTGTAAGACTGCATTGGGGAAACTTCCACGAATGGCTTACCTGTTCCGGATCAACCTACTTGCCTGTTGCCTCCTTCAAGGACCTTGGAGAGCGCCCCAGTTCAGCAGTGAGGTGCACAGTTATTCAATGTATCCTGTGCTCTGTTCTGTCCTCACAGCATCTCTGTAATGTCGGGTAGGCTGACAGTTGGTGGCTGGTCATAGAATCATAGAGCTGGGAGAGACCCCAAAGGCCATCAAGTCCAACCCCCTGCCATGCAGGAACACACGATCAAAGCGCTGGCCATCCAGCCTCTCTTTAAAAACCTCCCAAGAAGGAGACTCCGCCACCATCCGAGGGAGTGCATTCCATTGTCAAACAGCCCTGATGGTCAGGAAATATTTATTGATGTTTAGGTGGAATTTCTTTTCCTTCCCCTTGAACCCATCACTCCTGGTCCCAGTCTCTACAGCAGCAGAAAACAAGCTTTCTCCCTCACCAACAGGACATCCCTACACATGGCTATCATGTCACCCCTTAACCTTCTCTTCACCAAACTAAACATCCCCAGCTCCCTCAGTCTCTCCTCGTAGGGAATCGATTCCAGACCTTTGACCATTTTAGTTGCCCTCCTCTGGACATGTTCCAGCTCATCAATATCCTTCTTAAACTGCAGTGCCCAAAACAGAACACAGTACTCTAAGTGAGGTCTAACCAACGCAGCGTAGATTGGTACAATCCCTCGATCCATAAACAATACTCCTATTGACACACAATCAAAGCACTCCCAACATATGTTCATCCAGCCACTGTTTAAAAACCTCCACACTCCACCACTCTCCGAGGCAGTGAATTTGACTGTCAAACAGCCCTGACTGTTGGTGATCCCTTAAGAAACTCTATGGCCCCGACTCTCCCCAGGTTAAGTCCAGCATTTAAATCTCTTTTCCCGAAAAAAGTGCCAGCTTCAAACCTTGGCATCTTTGGCTGAAAGGACTTTGGGTAGCAGGGCTGGAGGAAAGCGTTCTATGTGGGAGCTGATAATACTGGGCTACGTGACTGAATGTAGAAGGCAGCTTCAACTTTTCCCAGGAGTATTGTCGAAGGCTTTCACGGCCGGAATCACTGGGGTGCTGTGTGGTTTCCGGGCTGTATGGCCGTGTTCTAGCAGCATTCTCTCCTGACGTTTCGCCTGCATCTGTGGCTGGCATCTTCAGAGGATCAGATAGATCTGAGAGATCTATTTGTTGCTGATAGATCTGAGAGATCTGAGAGATCTATCAGATCCTCTGAAGATGCCAGCCACAGATGCAGGCGAAACGTCAGGAGAGAATGCTGCTAGAACACGGCCATACAGCCCGGTTTTCCCAAGAGCTTTTAATTTAAAAGAAGAGGAGAAGGAGTTTGGATTTATACCCTGCCTTTCTGTCCTGTAAGGAGACTCAAGGTGGCTTACAAGCTCCTTTCCCTTCCTCTCCCTACAACAGACTCCTTGTGGGGCTGAATCCAGAGTGAACTGTGAGGGGCCCACGGTCACCAACAGGCTTCACGTGGAGGAGCAGGGAAACAAATCCCGTTCTCTTGATTAGAATCTCTTGTGTGGAGGAGTGGGGAATCAAACTTGGTTCTCCAGATTACAGTCTACCTGCTCTTAGAAGAAGAAGAAGAAGAAGAAGAAGAAGAAGAAGAAGAAGAAGAAGAAGAAGAAGAAGAAGAAGAAGAAGAAGAGGAGTAGGAGGAGTAGGAGGAGTTTGGATTTATATCCCCCCTTTCTCTCCTGCAGGAGACTCAAAGGGGCTGACAATCTCCTTGCCCTTCCCCCCTCACAACAAACACCCTGTGAGGTAGGTGGGGCTGAGAGAGGTTCGAGAAGCTGTGACTAGCCCAAGGTCACCCAGCTGGCGTGTGTGGGAGTGCACAGGCTGATCTGAATTCCCCACATAAGCCTCCACAGCTCAGGCGGCAGATCTGGGAATCAAACCCGGTTCCTCCAGATTAGATACACGAGCTCTTAACCTCCTACGCCACTGCTGCTCTTAACCACCTGGCGCTATTTACTTAATCACGGGCGCCTATCATTAATGCATAGTTTGGCATCCCGTTTGGGATTCTTATCCATTTTTCTCCTAGCTTTTGTTGGGGTTCTGAACGATCTGTTAAATGGAGACCCGTGCTGTTTGTATATCGGCGTAGTAAATGCCTTGCTGATTTATGCTGCATGACAGAACTTTGGAGGGAAAGAAATACAACTACCTTTGATGATGCAAGACTGATTTCCGCCCCCCTTTAGGTTGTGACGGAATTATGCAAATATACCCGACAGTTCCGCATTCTGGCTTTAAGTGCCACTCCGGGAAGTGACAAGCAGGTAAGCACATCGCCCCCTTAGACGGAGAACCCTTTGCCGAAGGGGCTTCTCTTTGTCTGACTCCTGTAGCTGCTGTTTCCCCATATTGTTTGTTTCCTTTGGTTTTCATCTATGAGCTCATCATAGCCCACAGGGGATATTTCAGGAGGTTCTGCTTCAGCCTCCCCTTCATTCGTGCTGCCCGGAGACAGCCGTTTTCTGGGCGCCCCCCCCTATGCCTGGGGGCGGGGCTCAGGGGGCCCTCCCGCCACCCAAGCTCTGCCCCCAGGCCTCACCCCCATGCTTATAGAAGAAGAAGAAGAGTTTGGATTTATATCCCCCCTTTCTCTCCTGCAGGAGACTCAAAGGGGCTGACAATCTCCTTGCCCTTCCCCCCTTCACAACAAACACCCTGTGAGGTAGGTGGGGCTGAGAGAGCTCCCAGAAGCTGTGACTAGCCCAAGGTCACCCAGCTGGTGTGTGTGGGAGTGCACAGGCTAATCTGAGTTCCCCAGAGAAGCCTCCACAGCTCAGGCGGCAGAGTTGGGAATCAAACCCGGTTCCTCCAGATTAGATACACGAGCTCTTAACCTCCTACGCCACTGCTGCTCCTTATAAAACCAAAGGAGTTGAGGACGAAGCCTTGCAGTTGCTTCTGCTCTCTCTAGAGAGGAGGGCAGAAGGGACTGCCAGCTGGGAGGGGGCGAGGCTTGAGGGGGCAGTCTCCTTGGGCTTCCTTGGCCCCGCCCACGTTGATGACACGGGCAGGGCCGAGGGTGCCTGAAAACATTGCCGTCTTCTTGGTCACGTCGGTGGTCAAATTTGCACCCCCCACTGTGACCAGATTAGTGGTGCCTTGGGACAGAGAGTACCCCCCCCCCCCGGTACCTGGGCAGATACGCCACTGATCCTGCACCAGGCAACTATGAGTGGAATGGACTTGTGGAATCCAGCAGAAAATGCAGTGATGCGCTCGAAATGCTATACAAATGCTGAGCGTTATTGTGGTTTCAAAAGCGTCTTGATTTCAGTGTACTCGGATGACCTTTTAAAAAATGCAAGTGACCGATAACATCCTCGTTGCCTCTTCAAAGGCCGTGCAGCAAGTGATTTCCAACCTGTTGATTTCACACATTGAACACTGGTCGGAGGATTCCCCGGAGATCCAGCCCTATTCCCACCAA
The DNA here is from genome assembly GCF_021028975.2 of Sphaerodactylus townsendi. NCBI lineage: Eukaryota > Metazoa > Chordata > Lepidosauria > Squamata > Sphaerodactylidae > Sphaerodactylus > Sphaerodactylus townsendi. The sequence goes on from NC_059426.1 coordinate 182,575,931, forward strand.
CGGCTGGTCGAAAAGTGTGTCGTCCCACTGGGGGAGGAACTGTCTGAAATGCGGGCTGCTTATTTGAGGGTAAGTCGACCAGACGGCTGCCAGGGAGGGGAAACGGTGGCGGGTGGGAGCAGTTGAACAGAAAAATAAAAGAGGGATGGGCCTCTGTGGTTATCTTCTTGATGGAGAATCTGTTTAAATAAATCATAATAAAATGGCTCTATACACGTTGAATCATTAAAACCCCATTAAAAGCCGCGTATTAGTTTTGTACTTTGCAAAAAACGTATACTTGGAGTGAAGCAAAAGGAGAAAAATCCCTCACAAAAATGAGTTCCTTGAAGAACTAGCAGATTGATTGACACATGAAACTGGGCTGGACTGCAGCCCACACGGTATATTAAAGGGGTGCTCACTCCTCGTGTTATTGCTGGCTGAGAATCCACATCCACGGAAGGTTGTGCTTGAAGAAAATTGACTTTTTTGTTGTGTGCTGAGCGTTCTGCTTTGGAGATCTACGGGTGGGAAGAGGGTCAAATGTCATCGCAGCTGCGATAGTTGCACAAAGAGTTTTGAGCCTTCTGACTCTGGGTGGAGCTCAGCTGCCGTCTAACGCCTGGAATATTGTGTACAGTTCTGGACACCGCAATTCAAGAAGGACATTGACAAGCTGAAACATGTCCAGAGGAGGGCAACAAAAATGGTCAAAGGTCTTGAGTCCATGCCCTACGAGGAGAGACTTAGGGAGCTGAATATGTTTAGTTAGGTGAAGAGAAGGTTAAGAGGTGACATGATAGCCTTGTTTAGATATTTGAAGGGATGTCATGTTGGTGAGGGAGCAAGCTTGTTTTCTGCTGCTCCAGAGACTAGGACCAGGAGAAATGGGTTCAAGGGGAAGGAAAAGAGATTCCACTTAAACATCAGAATAAACTTCCTGACCATCAGGGCTGTTTGACAGTGGAATGCATTTCCTCAAAGTGTGGTGGAGTCTCCTTCTCTGGAGGTTTTTAAAGAGAGGCTGGATGGCCATCTGTCGGGAGTACTTCAGTTGTGTGTGCCTGCATTGCAGGGGGTTGGACTTGATAGCCCTTGGCACTCTATGATAACACATTGGGCTTTTAGGTAACGAGTGGCTAATAGTTGGTTATTGCAAGCCCCAGTGGGAGGCTGCTCTTTGCAGCTAGAGGTGGCCGTGGGCACCCTTTGTTGTGTGGGCCAAGCCCCTTAGCACTTCTCCTGCACCCGGCAACTCCTGCGGGATCCTTGAACATGTAAATTGCCAGGTGAGGTTATAATTCTCATTCTCTATGTTGGTTGCAGAATCTATTTTATACTGTGCTTTTCTCATTCTTTTCTCATTCCTCAATCCCTGGCCCCAAGGCGATCCGGCTGGCCTCTACAAGGGCCAGGGCTTTTACGGTCCTGGCCCCTACCTGGTGGAACAGGCTTCCGAGTGAGATCAGGGCCCTGCGGGACTTACAGAGTTTCCGCAGGGCCTGTAAAACGGACCTGTTCCGCCAGGCATTTGGCCAGCCGGGATGATTTCAACTTCGCCATAAGAACATCTGGCCTCCGTGGGTACACAAAGGGGGGAGGGAGGGGTTGAAGCCATCTGCAAGTTTTAGTATTTTATGTATTATTATATGTTTTAAATTGTTTTTATGACTGATGGACACCGCCCTGAGCCTTTGGGGGAGGGTGGTATGTAAATATGATAAATAAATAAAATAACTAAATTCTCATCGTGAACAGCCCCTTCAAAATAATTTCACTGCTTGCTCATGTGCAGTCCTGCACACTAACACAGGGTCTTGCTAGGAAGAGGAAGAGACAGCAGCAGGAGACTCGTACTTGAAGGACCAAAGCCTCTCTTGTGCCTCTGCCTGGCACACCCAAGAGCCTCAGAACGGGGGCCCTGGCAAGATTGTTTACGCACTGGCTTGTGAGGGATGTGCGCATGAAGGGGTGGTGTTCTTCTCCTTGGTTTGCTCTCAGAATTTTGGAGGCATTTTTGCTTTAGGGTGTTGTGGGTTTTCCGGGTTGCATGGCCGTGTTCCAGTAGCATTTTCTCCTGATGTTTCGCTTGCATCTGTGGCCGGCATCTTCAGAGGATCAGCCGAAAAGCTGGGAGAAAATGCTACTGAAACACCGCTATGCAACCCGGAAAACCCACAACGCCCCAGTGATTCCAATCATGAAAGCCTTCAACAATACATTTCTGCTTTCTTTCCGTAAGAGTCTGCTCCTTGGGATGATGCAGGCATTTATGCCCCACCGCGCATCATAGTGAGCTCCTGAGGTACAACCTCTCCCCACCCTTGCATTTTTCTTGTGGCTTCACTAGGGAAGAGGAACGGCCAATTGAAATCTCTTGCTGTCTTTTCCATATCTTCCCCAGAACCTGTGCCTTGCTAGAGTTACTGATGTCTAGATTGTGGCGAGGAAGGAAGGAAGGAAGGAAGGAAGGAAGGAAGGAAGGAAGGAAGGAAGGAAGGAAGGAAGGAAGGAAGGAAGGAAGGAAGGAAGGAAGGAATTGGGACCCCACACCCCAGCAGGGTAGTCCCATCAGATTTCTGGAGCAGGGATCCTCACTGGACTGGAGACCCATGTAAAACTTCACGGCCTCTTCAGAAACAGGAACACTTGGCAAATATATTTGTGGTTCTTAAAGTGTTATGATTATGAATGGTAAATGGAGCAGCAGTGGCGTAGGAGGTTAAGAGCTCGTGTATCTAATCTGGAGGAACCGGGTTTGATTCCCAGCTCTGCCGCCTGAGCTGTGGAGGCTTATCTGGGGAATTCAGATTAGCCTGTACACTCCCACACATGCCAGCTGGGTGACCTTGGGCTAGTCACAGCTTTCTGGAGCTCTCTCAGCCCCACCCACCTCACAGGGTGTTAGTTGTGAGGGGGGAAGGGCAAGGAGATTGTAAGCCCCTTTGAGTCTCCTGCAGGAGAGAAAGAGGGGATATAAATCCAAACTCTTCTTCTTCTTCTACCTCACAGGGTGTTAGTTGTGAGGGGGGGGAAGGGCAAGGAGATTGTAAGCCCCTTTGAGTCTCCTACAGGAGAGAAAGGGGGGATATAAATCCAAACTCTTCTTCTTCTGAAACCCAGTGTTGTAGGCTAAATACATTAGTTCATTACAGATAAAACAAAATGAGAGTCTTGTGGCTTTTTAGAGGCGATTAAGTGGCCTTCGGTCCATGCGAGCTTCAGTATCTTTGAAGGGCCAAGACTCCCTTTAGTTTCAAAGTCGCCGCATGTCGTGCCCCTGGTCTGACGCTGCGTGACACCGGATGCTCATATTTAACTCGCTGTCCACCCACACCCCAAGATCTTATTCACACACACGGCCACTCAGTAGTGTGTCCCCCATCCAGAGAGAAAGGGGGAGAAGAGGGAGGGTCAGCCAGGGGGGTTGCCCACATCTTCCCCCACAGCAACACCCACCACCACTGCAAAAAAAAAAAAGCCACTAGTTTAAAATTAAGGTAAATTGACTTTCACGCAAACTCTATGCTGGGGATCATTAGAAAAGGAATTGATAATAAAACTGCAAGGATTGTCATGCCCTTATATAAAGCAGTGGTGCGACCGCACTTGGAGTACTGTGTTCAGTTCTGGTCGCCACATCTCAAAAAGGATATCAAAGAGATAGAAAAAGTGCAGAGAAGGGCAATGAGGATGATTGAGGGACTGGAGCACCTTCCTTATGAGGAGAGGCTGCAGCATTTGGGACTCTTTAGTTTGGAGAGGAGACGTTTGAGGGGGTATAGGATTGAAGTCTATAAAATTATGCATGGGGTAGAAAATGTTGACAGAGAGAATTTTTTCTCTCTTTCTCACAATACTAGAACCAGGGGGCATCCATTGAAAATGCTGGGGGGAAGAATTAGGACTAATAAAAGGAAACACTTCTTCACGCAACGTGTGACTGGTGTTTGGAACATGCTGCCACAGGAGGTGGTGATGGCCACTAACATGGATAGCTTTAAAAAGGGCTTGGACAGATTTATGGAGGAGAAGTCGATCTCTGGCTCCCAATCTTGATCCTCCTTGATCTCAGATTGCAAATGCCTTAACAGTCCAGGTGCTCGGGAGCAGCAGCAGCAGCAGAAGGCCATTGCTTTCACATCCTGCATGTGAGCTCCCAAAGGTACCTGGTGGGCCACTACGAGTAGCAGAGTGCTGGACTAGATGGACTCTGGTCTGATCCAGCTGGCTCATTCTTATGTTCACAGTCTAGAAGTAAGCCAATCTTAATTTTAAAACAACCACAACCTTTTTTTTCCTGGCCAGGGAGGGAGTGGGGAAATGTAAACTTACACGTCAGTAAAGACTTTTCCTGTGCACCCCGCAGTGTTCTGCTGCATACCCCTGGGAGTTTGCTCACCTCAGGTTGGGAGCCAGCGTTCTAGGGCATAGTTAAATTGAGGAAATGGCAGGAGTTCACGCATCATCACCTCAAGGTTGTTTCAGGAGTGATCCTGGAACCAGGCTCTGCCCTTGGATTTTATGGGATCAGAGGGGATCTGGAAGGTGAAGCATGGCTGTGTGTGTGTTCGCTGTGGGATGCATGATCAGGAACTGCACAGAATTTGGAGCATTAGAACCATGTAACATAGAACAGTCATTTGGAAAACTATTTTATTTTAAAGGTTTACATTTTGCCATCATTCAGAAAACTAGTTCTCTGGGTGGTTTGTACTAAACTGTTCAACCTCAAAACGCAGTGCAATTATGAACATACTAAAATAGAAATATAACCACACCGCAGGAACACACAACATTAAACAGTTGAAAAATTAATATAAAAAGCAGTAAAAGGTGACCAAGGGTAAAATAAACAGGTAGAAACAGATAAAGCCGCTGTGACACTATTAACGTTGTATTAGAAGTAAAGAAAGGAACACTGCCTAAAGCAAGGGTCCCAATCCTTTTTGAATTCTGAGGACACCTTTAAAATCCTGGCGCAGGGTGGTGGGCGCAGCCACAATATGGCTGCCTCCTTCTGGGGTCTCCTGTCTTTGCTTTGTCATAGAGTGCGGAAGAATGCACTTGAAAGACACCGGGAATAAGTGATTTAACCAACGTGGTTTTAGATCGAGCCCAAACCAATGTAAATGTCATAGAACCCTTTGATTAATACATTCATGACCAGCCTTACAGAACTTTGGCAGCAACTTGAAGAATTTTTGTGTGTGTTAACTGGTGGTAAATATCTCAAGGTTATCTTCTTATGGCTGAGGAATGGAAGAAGAAGAAGAAGAGTTGCATTTATATCGCCTCTTTCTCTCCTGTAAGGAGACTCGAAGGGGCTTACAAACTCCTTTCCCTTCCCCACCCCCCACAACAAACACCCTGTGAGGTGGGTGAGGCTGAGAGAGCTCTGAAGAACTGTGACTAGCCCAAGGTCGCCCAGCTGGCATGTGTTGGAGTGTACAAGCTAATATGGTTCCCCAAATAAGCCTCTACAGCTCAAGCGGCAGAGTGGGGAATCAAACCCAGTTCCCCAGATTAGAGTGCACCTGCTCTTAACCACTACACCACGCTGGAGCAGTCTGGGCAATATATAAAGTTGTAGAACAGGTTACTCCTGCATTCTCCTGAGTGTCATATTTGAGTGTAACACTCAATCCTTTCAGCTGACCTGTCACGATTCTGTTGCTCATCTTCAGTGTGCTGATGGTCGACTCAGCTACTTCACAGTTCATATTAGGACTAATAAAAGGAAACACTTCTTCACACAATGTGTGATTGGTGTTTGGAATATGCTGCCCCAGGAGGTGGTGATGGCCACTCACCTGGATAGCTTTAAAAGGGGCTTGGACAGATTGATGGAGGAGAAGTCGATCTATGGCTACCCATCTTGATCCTCCTTGATCTGAGATTGCAAATGCCTTAGCAGACCAGGTGCTCAGGAGCAGCAGCAGCTGCAGAAGGCTATTGCTTTCACCTCCTGCCTGTGAGCTTCCAAAGGCACCTGGTGGGCCACTGCGAGTAGCAGAGTGCTGGACTAGATGGACTCTGGTCTGATCCAGCAGGCTAGTTCTTATGTTCTTATATGAAGCCGGCTACAGTCTCTCAAGAAACCATATTTCATTCAGTCGAGTAGCAGCAGCTGGGTTGGTGTATCCTGCAACGATAAAAGTGTCTCTCAAGCACAGCTCGGGGTTTCCCAGAAGTTCCGCCAGCAGATTTATTTCTCTTGCAATTGAGCCTTCGTTTGTGACTCCTCCGAAGCCCCTGCCAACAGACCTTGCTTTAGACTTACTGCGTCCCAAGAGTTCATGTTACAACAAATATAATTATTTCAGTCATAGTAATAATAGTGCAGTCTTGAGAACAGCTCCACCCTTCTATTGATTTCAGTGGGCTTAACATGCCACAGCTCTGCTTGGGTCTACGTTGTAACTAAGACTTCCCCATTTTATAGATGAACTGCTGGAGTCAGGGGGAGAAATTAATCTTGCCAGATCCCTCCAGCGCCAAGCTGGATCTAGCTGATGGCAAAAATTAGGTAGCTTGTCAGAAACTGTGGCAGTAGTTGGCTAACTCACTTAAGGGGCAGTAAAACATATACAGACTTTTTAACAGGGTACACAGAGAGCTTTCTTGCTAGGAACTTTACATCCAGGAAACGGAAATGGTTTGGGATCTCTGCAGCGACAACTGAGATTTCACTAGACATCGGCCACATTTCAAGTCTTGTCTCTGAAGAGACGGGAACATAGAGTTTTAAAAAATCATCTTTAATTCTTCATTGTTAGGTGTTTGGACGCCCAACAAAAACGAACATTGAAACTGAGATACTAAATGAGAGGTTATCTTTTGATTTCCCCAATAAGCATATGTCAGAGGGGAGCAGTATTTACAGTTTGGGTCCACCTCTTTTGAGCCCTTTTGGGCTCTTCTTACTTCTGATAGTGTGTGTGTGTGGGTGGGGGTGGGGAGTCACAAAATGGCTGCCCCGGCTTATCTTGAGTCACACAGTGAAGATCGTCATGCTGAGGTGGCAGCCACTGGCCAAGTAGTGTTTTCAAAAATCTTCCAAGCATAAGCATAGGCATTTTATTGTCATTGTGCACGCACAGCGAAATTTACAGCAGCATTCCTCAATGCACACAATTTCAGACTCATACCCCATCCTCACTTTCCCCTTCCTCCACCCATCCCTACACAGCCCCAAACATATCAACACAAAGCCCCGGAGTTCAGCCTAGCCACAGCTCTAGAGTAGAAGCTGTCTCTAAGCCTCTTTGTCCTAGTTTTGATAGACCTGTATCGTCTGCCGGATGGTAACAGTTCAAAAAAGGAGTGTGCTGGACGAGACGGGTCTCTCGGAATATGTTGGGCTTTCTTTAGGCTTCGGGAATTATAGAGTTCTTCCCAGGAGGGGGGGGGGACGGCTACGATAATCCTCTCTGTGGGAGCGGTGCCTTTGGAGCGCGCTATATCTGCCACTGTGCAACTGGAACCTCACCTGGCTGGCACCGAGTTGGAGACCCCCGAGTTAAAGGCCTGCAATGGTGCCGCTTCCGAGTAACTCGCCCGAGCGTCCAGGCTTGTTGGACACCCCTGGCCTGGGCCACTTCTTACCTGGCATAAACCACGGCTGGAGGCCACTCTTCAATGATGATATCAGGGTCGTGGGGATCTGGAGGCTGATCCTGCAACCCCCCAGGGAGGTAGTAGGCTACTGTCACAAATCTTGTGATGTCCGATGTGGATTCGCCAGTATGAATTACGGTCACGATAGGAACCGTCATCCCCAAGTATAGCCCTGTGGATAACGTGCCGTCGTTAGTGATTCCCTGATGTTGGGGAGTAGCTCGCTGTGGTTTTAATAACCTACTTTTAAAAGAATTTTGTAGGCTTGCTAAACTGGTTTGTAATATCTTCAGGAATCAGTTAGTGCCAAGCGGGGACTGATCACCAAGTCAAAATCTAGCACTTTGGAACCCTTTTCCGGCAGCCTGGGGAACAGAATCTGCGCCTGGCTCCTCCAAGGTCTGGAAAGCAGGGCACCAAACTAAAGCGGATTTACTGGGGCTTAGGGCCACTCTCGTTATTTTAGGGCAGGATACCTCTAGAACTAATGAGTATGTATCTCTTTTACCCGCTGTAATGAATGGGCAGTAATGGATGACTTTAAAAAAAGACTTGTACCCAGTGGTGGGATCCAAAAATTTTAGTAACAGGTTCCCATGGTGGTGGGATTCAAACGGTGGCGTGTTAGCACCAATGCTGGGGCTGGTGAGGAACGCGACCGGGGCGTGGCGGAGGGCATTCCAGAAGCGGGGCATTAATAATTTCTCTGTTACTGTAAAACCCTCTTACTGTAAAAAAAACGGTCCCTAATTTCCGGCTGCGAAAGGTATCTTTCTGTCTGTAATTTATGACTCATTATAGCAGGTACTGTAGTATTTCCTGACAGCAGAAACAACTTCCTTCTCCTCTAATCGACTGCCATCAAATGCGCTTAATACTTTTAATACTTAATTTTGTATCTAGAAATCAAAAGAAGGAGACTTTCCTGAAACAAGGAACTTTACCATATTTCTAACACATGTTTTTAAAACAGCCCAACAGGGAGAATTATCCCGTTTTCTACCTTCGCTAACCAGCCACATAGGAAACAACAGGACTTTATGATTTTTGGACCTAATGGAGTTTCTAACGGAAAAGCGGACCCAATTAGTAACCCCCTCTCAGCACACATAAATCATTAGTAACCCCCTCTCGGGAACTGGTGAGAACCTGCTGGATCCCACCTCTGCTTGTACCTGAAGAATTCTGCTCACAAATGTATTTCATGATCTTCATGAATCCGAGGCACACGCTCTGTTCGTACTGGTCTTCTTGCACTTTGACGCAAGCCCACCTGCCCTTTGCGTAATGGCGTTTCTCATAGAGCACTTTGCCAAACTGCAATTTTTTTTTAAAAAAAACCTTAAAATTAGTGTAACTATGCTGCGTTCGGATAACAGCCTCATTCCTGGCTGAATCAGAGGATACCGCAAGGCTCGAAAGGCTGCTCTCGGTCTGTTTGCAAGAGGAATCCCACGTACTGTTTTGCAACCTTCCCTTTTGGCCTCAAAGAAGCGCAATGATAATGAAGTCAACTCTTAAAATAACTTTCTCCTTCACACTGAATACAACTTCAAATGGTTAAGTCAAAACTAGAACGGCTGGGTCTTTCTTTCTTTCTTTCTTTCTTTCTTTCTTTCTTTCTTTCTTTCTGTCTTTCTTTCTGTCTTTCTTTCTGTCTTTCTTTCTGTCTTTCTTTCTTTCTTTCTTTCTTTCTTTCTGTCTTTCTTTCTGTCTTTCTTTCTTTCTTTCTTTCTTTCTTTCTGTCTTTCTTTCTTTCTTTCTTTCTTTCTTTCTTTCTTTCTTTCTTTCTTTCTTTCTTTCTTTCTTTCTGTCTTTCTTTCTGTCTTTCTTTCTTTCTGTCTGTCTGTCTGTCTTTCTTTCTTTCTTTCTTTCTTTCTTTCTTTCTGTCTTTCTTTCTGTCTGTCTTTCTTTCTTTCTTTCTTTCTTTCTGTCTTTCTTTCTTTCTTTCTGTCTTTCTTTCTTTCTGTCTTTCTTTCTGTCTTTCTTTCTGTCTTTCTTTCTTTCTTTCTTTCTGTCTTTCTTTCTTTCTTTCTTTCTTCCTTTCTGTCTTTCTTTCTGTCTTTCTTTCTTTCTTTCTTTCTGTCTTTCTTTCTGTCTTTCTTTCTTTCTTTCTGTCTTTCTTTCTTTCTGTCTTTCTGTCTTTCTTTCTGTCTTTCTTTCTTTCTTTCTTTCTTTCTTTCTGTCTTTCTTTCTGTCTTTCTTTCTTTCTGTCTTTCTTTCTTTCTTTCTTTCTTTCTTTCTTTCTTTCTTTCTTTCTTTCTTTCTTTCTTTCTGTCTTTCTGTCTGTCTGTCTTTCTTTCTTTCTTTCTTTCTGTCTTTCTTTCTTTCTGTCTTTCTGTCTTTCTTTCTGTCTTTCTTTCTGTCTTTCTTTCTTTCTTTCTTTCTGTCTTTCTTTCTGTCTTTCTTTCTGTCTTTCTTTCTGTCTTTCTGTCTTTCTTTCTTTCTGTCTTTCTTTCTTTCTTTCTTTCTTTCTTTCTTTCTTTCTTTCTTTCTGTCTTTCTGTCTTTCTTTCTTTCTTTCTGTCTTTCTTTCTTTCTTTCTTTCTTTCTTTCTTTCTTTCTTTCTTTCTGTCTTTCTTTCTTTCTTTCTTTCTTTCTGTCTTTCTTTCTGTCTTTCTGTCTTTCTTTCTGTCTTTCTGTCTTTCTTTCTGTCTTTCTTTCTAACTCCCTGTAGAAGAGTTGGGAAAGGCCTGGTTTCATATAGAGAGTTTTGTTGCAGCCTCTCTGGAAAGCTTTCTGATAGGCTTACACTCCCAGTATTTAGTGGAAAGCCTTTCCTTGCTTTATTGTGTGTGGCTTTTCAGTCTGGCAAATTACCAAAATAGTAATTCTGCTTATTACACCCCTCCTGTCCGCTGACTAAAACAGCTCCTCTGCTCTGAACCTAATAAGGAGCATCTGTAAGTACCCTTTGAAAAATCCCCTGTGCGTTTCTCAGGATGAATCGCCCGGGGAGAGGGAAAAGGTTAAAACCTATCCAAAGGACATGGAGTTCTAGTACATGAATACGGAACCAGCAGAAACCTGGGGAAACCGTCTCCGTCTCTGGTGACACTCCCGCGGGTGGGTAATTTTGATCTAGAATCTAGATGGACCTCTTTAAAATCTCTGTTTTTTCTCTGGTGCTACTCATTTTGTCTGTTTGAAAATGTGCGGCTGGAAGTGTATTTGAAGGAAGAAATTACCTTTTCTTTGCGTTTTATCACAGTGAACGAAATGCTTTCTCTCCCCTGACCGTGGTTATTTCTGGTTAGTTGCTGGATGGGTTGTGCCATATCTGCAAGATGATTGCAAACATTATAAAATATTAGAAGAAGAAGAGTTTGGATTTCTATCCCCCCTTTCTCTCCTGCATGGGGACTCAAAGGGGCTTACAATCTCCTTGCCCTTCCCCCCTCACCACAAACACCCTGTGAGGTAGGTGGGGCTGAGAGAGCTCCGAGAAGCTGTGACTAGCCCAAGGTCACCCAGCCGGCGTGTGTGGGAGTGCCCAGGCTAATCTGAATTCCCCAGATAAGCCTCCACATTACAGGGATAAACGCATCAGGTTTGCATAAGCGATCAGCTACCCTCACTTCTCAGGGCAACGACAGACTCCAGTCAATTAAAAATCGATTTTTTATATTTAATATAAATATTATAATTTGATTTTTTTTGGAAACTTAGCTATGATGTCAGCTTTGTGGGAGGGGGAGAGAAAAAGATATCCACTTGTACTGTAAGTTGGCATTTTCCCATTTGTACAGGGGTAACGCACTGTATTAAATACTTACGGTCCTATTAACAATGGGTTTGATTACAGAAACTAATAAAATATTGTCTACATTTTTTAAAAAGTTGATTTAAATGCCATTTAAGTCAATGATGCTTCAGCGAGACTGATCTCTGCCCCCCACCCCACCCCACTGTCAGAAATGAGGAAGAATCTCAGTTGGCTGAAACTGGTGCACAGGTAGCTCAGGTGCAGACATTTGCAGCGTTCTGTCAAGTTTGGGTACTTTTGCAGTTCTCCTGACACGAGACGGATGGGTTTGTGTCCCATAAATCATGCTGACCTGAGCATTTTTTGTTTTACCTGCTAAGGTTGCTAGCAGCCTGTTGTTTGTAACTTAGGTTGCTGGAAAAGGGAGTGTTTTTTTTGGGGGGGGGGGGGTCTGTACTTTGTTGTCTGTGGGGCTTCAAGCGCCTCCAGCTCCTGGCAACTTGATTTCTACAACCGCTCCTTTCTTTCGGCTGTGATGGGGCCCCGATGCTTCCCTGCTGGGGGTCCCACCAGTAAGGGGGCTGCGCTGCGTCTCTGGGTGCCTCTGCCCCCCCTCCCCGCTCCCCAGTTTGGCCGCAGCGTCCTTCCGCACTCGCCCTCCCAGGTAGCCTTAGAGCACAGGTGTCAAACTCGCGGCCCTCCAGATGTTATGGACCACAGTTCCCATCATCCCCTGCCAGCATCATGCTGGCAGGGGATGATGGGAACTGTAGTCCATAACATCTGGAGGGCCGCGAGTTTGACACCTGTGCCTTAGAGAGTGGCAGCAGCGCGGGCTGGCCCCCCGGGGGAGGGGGCGGCGCAGGGGGGTGGGGGGTGGGGTCCGCGTGCCCTCGCCCCCCCCCAAAATGCCCAGCTTCCAAGAGGGGCGTCCAGGGGAAAGCAAAGGCCGGGCGGAGGGAGGGAGGGAGGGAGGGAGGGGCGAGCGGGACCCCCGGGCAAGGGGGCGGAAGAAAGCAGCCCCCACCCCAGCCAGCCCACCCGTCCGGCGCCCTCTTGGCGGGGGAGGGGGGTCCTCACCGGGCGGGACGTCCACGCGGTGCCCCCTGGCCACGCTCTGCCAGAAGCCCAGCAGCCGCTGCTCATGCTCCTGCTCGTGCTCGGGGCAGTCGCCTTCCTCCTCCTCCTCCTCCTCCTCCTCTTCCTCGTCGCCCAGCCCCTGCAGCTCCTCCAGCGTGATGGCCCCCCCGCCGCCGCCCCCCCCGGCCTCGCCCCCGCTCATGCGACACCTGGGCTGGCTCGTCTGCATGGCCTCTGCCTGTCCGCTCTCCCTCCGGGCGGCCCTTTATACCTCCGCCCCGCGGGGGGGAAGGGAGGGGGGAGCGCCTCTGACGGGCTGGAAGGGGGGGGGGTTCTCGCCTTGGAGGGGAGGGACGACCCCTCCTCTCCTCCCCAGAAGCAGAGGCTGGGGGGCTCCCTGGAGGAGAACCAGGCTGAAAGAGCCAGCAGGGTGTCGTGGTTAAGAGGAGAAGAAGAAGAAGAGTTTGGATTCATATCCCCCCTTTCTCTCCTGCAGGAGACTCCAAGGGGCTGACAATCTCCTTGCCCTCCCCCCCACATGCAACAAACACCCTGTGAGGTGGGTGGGGCTGAGAGAGCTCCGAGAAGCTGTGACTAGCCCAAGGTCACCCAGCCGGCGTGTGTGGGAGTGCCCAGGCTAATCTGAATGCCCCAGAGAAGCCGCCACAGCTCAGGCGGCAGAGCGGGGAATCAAACCCGGTTCCTCCAGATTTAGATATTTATTTATTTTTATTTATTGTTTCAATTTCTATACCGCCCGATCCCCGATCCGGGTGGTGAACAACATAATATAAAACATAAAACAGGAGCAAATCCAATACAACACAATACGTAGGCTCCATCAATAAAACATCTTAAAATACATAAAAACAGCGGCTAATAATTAACATTTAAACAAAAGCCGTCCAAGCCTCAATTTCAACCCACCCCAAGATACACGAGCTCTTAACCTCCTACGCCACTGCTGCTCCAAGAGCAGGTGGATTCTGATCTGGAGAACCTGGTTTGTTTCCCCACTCCTCCACCTGAGTGGCAGAGGCTTATCTGGGGAACCAGATGTGTTTCCCTGCTGCTCCACGTGAAGCCTGCTGGGTGACCTTGGGCTACTCACAGTTCTCTCAGGACTCTCTCAGCCTCACCTGCCTCACAAGGGGTCTGTTGTGGGGGAGAGGAAGGGAAAGGAGCTCGCAGGCCACCTTGAGTCTCCTTACAGGAGAGAAAGGTGGGGTGTACATCCAAACTCTTCTCTTCTATCCTGTCACCACCTGTGTGAAGAGGCGAGCAGGGACCAGGTGAGCTTTATGGCAGGTTGTCCCCTTTTGCTGCTCTCTTCCACCAGCGCGAAGATCTCACTGATCTGAAGAGTCTGCAAGTCCTGCCTCTTGGGGTGTGTGTGTGTGTGTGTGAATGGAAGGCAGCTTTCTTGCTTGATTCTAGACTGAAAATGTTTTTAGCTATTATTGTCCATCCCCTTGAACCCCGAGGAAAGGCAGGATGTACATGATTTAATAAATAAATACCCTGTTTCCCCGAATATAAGACATCCCCTAAAAATAAGACATAGTAGAGATTTTGCTGAAGTGCGAAAAATCAGGCATCCCCCAAACGTAAGACATAGCAAAGTTTTTGCTTGGAAGCATGCCCGACGAACAGAACACAGAAAAAGAAGACATCCCCTGAAAATAAGACATGGCACATCTTTGGGAGCAAAAATTAATATAAGACACTGTCTTATATTCAGGGAAACACGGTAAGTAAAATGTAATTGTTTAAATGGGATTTAGGCTCAAATGGTTCCGGTTACAAGATAGCATTAAAGTTGGCCATTAAAGTGTTGAATGTTTGCATCAACTGAATGATAGCCAGTCCAGCTGAAACGAGCGAAGAAGCGTGGTGTAGTGGCTATGAGCACGTACACTCTAATCTGGAAGAACCGGGTTTGATCCCCTACTCTGCCACTCTCAAGATGTGGAGGCTTATCTGGTGAACTAGATTAGCTTGTGCACTCCAACCCACGCCAGCTGGGTGACCTTGGGCTAGTCACAGTTCTTCGGAGCTCTCTCAGCCCCACCCACCTCACAGGGTGCTTGTTGTTGGGGGGAGGGGAGGGATAGGAGATTGAAAGCCCCTTTGAGTCTCCTTACAGGAGAGAAAGGGGGGATATAAATCCAAACTCCTCCTCTTCTATCCTGAGACCTGCAGGCCAACCGGGCTGAGGTCTGCCAGTCATCCCAGAGGAGGGAGCCACAGAGGGGCTTCTTATGATCCCCTTTCAGAAGGGATCGTTCAGGCAACATGGCCTCAAAAAGGGATGTAAACACAGCTGTACCTGTGGGGCGGAGGCTCCTGTGGTTTGTTCTGCAAGCAAGCTCAGTTGAAATCAGAAGGGCTCGCATTCTGATTTGTCGTCCCTCCCAACCCCCCCGATAATCAATTATATAAAAATGTTCCTAGTTGGAAGTATGAAATGAAATGAAATAGACGCTTGGCGGGGTTACCTTAAAGTCGAAGGTCTGGACAAAATGACACACAATTCCCCCTTCCCCCCACAACGGCCTCCTCCTTCCACCACACAGAGGTTGCCCCCGTCTGATCTTCAAGTATAATCAATGATTTATAAGAGGTGCCTTAGCAGACCAGGTGTTCGGGAGCAGCAGCAGCAGCAGAAGGCCCTTGCTTTCACATCCTGCACGTGAGCTCCCAAGGGCACCTGGTGGGCCACTGCAAGTAGCAGAGAGCTGGACTAGATGGACTCTGGTCTGATCCAGCAGGCTAGTTCTTATGTTCTTATGCTCTCTAGGTTAGGAGAGACCTAGACCAGGTGCTCAGGAGCAGCAGCAGCAGCGAAGGCCATTGCTTTCACATCCTGCATGTGAGCTCCCAAGGGCACCTGGTGGGCCACTGCAAGTAGCAGAGAGCTGGACTACATGGACTCTGGTCTGATCCAGCAGGCTAGTTCTTATGTTCTTATGCTCTCTAGGTTAGGAGAGACCTAGACCAGGTGCTCAGAAGCAGCAGCAGCAGCAGCAGGCCATTGCTTTCACATCCTGCATGTGAGCTCCCAAAGGCATCTGGTGGGCCACTGCGAGTAGCAGAGAGCTGGACTAGATGGACTCTGGTCTGATCCAGCTGGCTTGTTCTTATGTTCTTATGTTCTCTAGGTTAGGAGAGACCTAGACCAGGTGCTCAGGAGCAGCAGCAGCAGCAGAAGGCCATTGCTTTCACATCTGCACGTGAGCTCCCAAGGGCACCTGGTGGACCACTGCGAGTAGCAGAGAGCTGGATTAGGTGGACTCTGGTCTGATCCAGCAGGTTCGTTCTTATGTTCTTACGTTCTTATGTATAAGTAGCAGGAGAACAACAGTTTACATTTGTAAAGTATATTTTAACATATCCTGCTTATGCAATGTTGTGTGTGTAACATGCTGCCAAGAGCAAATGGTGGGTTTGTCGTCATCTTCCTCTGCAGAGACCTTCCCTAATGGTCTCCCTTCCACGTACCGACCCTTCTTCGTTTCCAAGAGCTGATGAGATTGGGCTATGCAGCGTCGCCCCACTCGACTCATAAGCAATGTTACTATACCGACATTTTGTACCGTTGCATGTTTGTGAAATGGGTGGGTTATAAAACAGGGCATTTTTCTTCATTCTCCCCAAACCTGAGCTCTGTCACTTCAGAGAGCGAGCCCTCAAATGACCTTTTCTGACCTATATATTTTTCTTCTTTAGAAATAAGCAGCAGCCTGCCAAAGAAATTAGAGTGAGGAAAGTTAGCATGTCCTTCCTAAGTAGGTTATGTTTGTTGAACTTACTAGCTTTTGTATAAAACGCCAGGTAACTGGATGTTCCCGTCGGTCTCAATAATCCTCTTTGGTTTGTTTCACAGCAGGTGATTAGATTAGACAGCATTACCAGCAATGTTTGTTCTGACCATATTGTTATCTTGCTTTTGAAATCTAGGTCAGAAGATGGAACTAGAGAAATGAGAACATTCAAGACCCACATTTCACATTAGGAATAGCCCCCTCCCCTCGCTTTAAAAAAGATGGATATGTGACCATATGAATATTCTTATTTAAACAATGTACTGATTGGGATGTTGGGGGGTTTCCGGGCTGTATGGCTGTGTTTCTCCTGTTTCTCCTGCCAGCCCCAGATGCAGGTGAAACGTCAGGAGAAAATGCTACTGGAACACAACCATACAGCCCAGAAACCCCACACACCCAGAGGCATATCTAGGCAAACTGGAGCCCGGGGACAAAACCTGAGTGTACCCCCCTTGTATAGGTGGCCACCCTCCCCCACCACGACCAAACAATTATTTTTTGCACCAGCTTACAAAACACCTCCTGCCCCCCAGCAAAGCATACATGGCTCTCTCCCCACCAACTCTCTTTCCTAATTTTGTCCTCACACCAACCCTACGAGGAAGGTTAGCCTAAGAAACAGCTCCAAGCCAGTGCAAGTGGGTATTAAGCATGTAAATCTCTCACAAATCACCCCCAGCAAAACATTTACCAAACAAATGTCAGCATCATCTCTCACAAAACACCTCCAGTGGAATCCACCCCCAAACAGCATCACTTTCAATGTGTTTAAACTAGGGAGCCCAGATTCTTCTTTTAAATCCACCTTAAAGAGAGAATCTGGGGTCCCCAGTTAAAACAACATTGAAAGTGATGCTGTTTGGGGGTGGATTCTTCCCCACCCTGAAACAGCATCACTTTCAATGTTTAAACTGGGGACTTCACATTCTCCCTTTAAGTCCATGCCAAAGGGGATGGATTTAAAAGGAGAATCTGGGGAAATTTGGAGGGTGCCTGTCAGGGGTGCAATTGTTAAGCTAACAGCACCAAACTTTCAGGGTATCTTTAGGAGACTCTCCTGATGATACCACCCAGGTTTGGTGAAGTTTGGTTCAGGGGGTCCAAAGTTATGGACCCTCAAAGGTGTAGCCTCCATCTCCTATTAGCTCCCATTGGAAACAGTGGGGGATGGGGCATCCCTTTTGGTAGTCCATAACTTTGGACGTCCTGAACCAAACCTCACCTAACTTGGGTGGTATCATCAGGAGGGTCTGCTGAAAAATCCCAGAAATTTTGGTGCTGCTAACCTAAAAACTGTGCCCCCTGCAGGCTGAAAACTGAAAAAAACATTAAAATATAAAAAACACACAAATAATCTGAACTTTTTGCGCCCCACTAGGGGGCGCCTGGGGGTTATAAGGTACCCCATGTTCCCTAGGCAAATACGCCACTGCGCACACACACCAGTGATTCCGGCCATGAAAGCCTTCGACAATACAAAATATTGATTACTTTAGAATGAATTAGCATGTTTTAATTTTAATGCGGTGACCTGGATAGTCGGCTGTCCATTGAACCTGAGTCAGCAGTGTGATGCAGCAGCTGAAAAGGCAGATTCGATTTTGGGCTGCTTCCCTCCTCATAGGGCATGGATTCCAGACCTTGTACCATTTTTGTTGCCTTCTGGACCTATTCCAGCTTGTCAATATCCTTCTTGAAATGTGGTGCCCAGTACACAATATTCCAGGTGAGATCCTTGTGCTGTGGTGGTAGCATTTTTAAACAATCCACGCAGCCCGTCAGAAGCCTTGCTGGGCAAAAGACCCACCTGGGCCCACCCGCTTCCTAAAACCACTTGGAGAGCCCCAGAAAAGGTATCAGTGGCTGCCATGGCACCCACGGGCACCCCATAATAAAGTGTTAGCACTGAAAGTATAATCGCATTTAATCACATTTAGTCATATTTAGTGGCATTTATTACTCACTTATATTCAATAATTATGATATGCTTATTCCTATGTTATACTAGCTCCGTGGTGGCGAACCTTTGGCACTCCAGATGTTATGGACTACAATTCCCATCAGCCCCTCCCAGCATGGCCTATTGACCATGCTGGCAAGGGCTGATGAAATTAGCAATCCATGGAGTGTAAGGACTACCCACTGTACTAGCTATTTTGAGTTGCTCATTGTGGAAAGGCCTTCAGCTCTCAACTTGAGCTGGATGGCGGAGAGCTAGACAACATGGAGGTCTACACTTTCTGCTGATTCAGCAGACTCTAAAGGCATAGGTAAAACATAGCCTAAAAGAAGCCCCTAACACATAACAAAAGGAGGCCTTTAAGGGTACACCAGCCAAAGCGTTCAGCGGCAAATCCTCCTGACTGAACCAAGGTCGGAGAAAGGGAACTAAGTTAAAGGGGACACATATTATTAGTTAGGAATACACTTGCTTCTCTCAGTGCATTCCTCCTGTCAGATTCTGCGTTTTGCCATCCATCTAAGTGGGTGAAGAAAGGGACACTGAGATGGTGCCGAGGATCGAGAAGCTTCGGGAGAAAGTTGTTTTAATAAAGTGGAAAATTGTTTAAGGATTGTCCTGTAATTAACCCTGAGTTTAACGAGGTAATAGAATGAACATGTAACAAAGAAGCGATCAATCTATGGGACATACCTCTCAGAGTCGCCAAAAGAAAACATCTTTATGTCAAAAGAATCATTAGCCTGACAAAATTATGTGTCTATACTGGAGGATTTTAGTTTTGTATGTTATTCCAAGGTGTCAAGAATTCTGTGATGTATAGGAATTTAATTACTTAGCATGTGATGCTTTTCTATAAAAGGGACGGTCCCCAAAGCCGAAGTTGAGTCTTTCCTCCCAGGGTGCTATTGCAACCTGTTCCTCTCTAATAAACTTACTAACTTCTTGAAATCATTTTCTTTGTCTGTCTCTTTGATTCTTAAATCTGAATTGGGTAACTTATCCTGTTCCCTCTATTTGGGGTAACAAAAGCAGTCCTCTTTATGCACACGTGTAAAATCTGTTTTATTTCAGTGGGAGACTCTGTGGGCGTGGGCTGAGCGGCCGCCCTGTTCTTCAACGCCTGAAGTGCTGCTGCCGACAGATAGAGGCTCAGCGGAGGTATTCCTCAGACTTCTTACGTGTTCTTTTTCGTTGCTCGCAGGTCCTGGAGTCTTTTGCTGATCGGCTGGTTCGGTTCCGAGTTTTGCCCCAACGAGATATTTCCACTCTGACCAAGTATCAAATCATTGTGGCAAGAGATCAGTTCAGGAAAAACCCTGCCTCCTGCTTCTCGGTAAATATTTCTTGGCACTGTAATAGTCTTACTGTGGAAGTTTATTCCCCCACCCCCACCCCATTTACTCAGCAGTCTTTAACCAATATTTAATAGTAAATAGTGGTTTTTGGTGTTGAAAATGGCTTGAAGTGTGGCCTCAGTAACCCAGTCCTACCAAGTGCATCGTTGTCGTTGGCAGGGGAGCTGGGGGAGGGGCTGAGAGGTCATGACCTGGTGGCTCATGGAGAGCATTGATTGGGCAGGGGAAGTGAGGATTTCCTGCTCCACACTTCAGCCCCTCGGCCACATGTGGCGTGCCAGAGTGTCCCACGTTATTCTGCAGGCTGCTACAATTGCAATCAGGTCCCAGCTGATGTGGAGACCCTGTAGGGCATAGGTGTCAAACTCACGGCCCTCCAGATGTTATGGACTACAGTTCCCATAATCCCCTGCCAGCTGGCAGTGGATGATGGGAACTGTAGTCCATAACATCTGGAGGGCTGCGAATTTGACACCTGTGCTGTAGGGTTTCCGAGGCTAGAGGCGTTCAGAGGCACTTCGCTGTTGCCTGCCTCTGTGTCATGACCCTGGACATCTTTGGCGGTCTCCCATCCAAGTATGCTAATTCAGGAATCTCTTATCCTTTAGAAGAAGAAGAAGCAGAAGAGTTTGGATTTATATCCCTCCTTTCTCTCCTGTAAGGAGACTCAAAGGGGCTTACAATCTCCTTTCCCTTCCCCCCACAACAAACACCCTGTGAGGTGGGTGGGGCTGAGAGAGCTCAGAGAAGCTGTGACTAGCCCAAGGTCACCCAGCTGGCATGTGTGGGAGTGCAGAAGCTAATCCAGTTCACCAGATCAGCCTCCACAGCTCAAGTGTTAGAACGGGGACTCAAACTCGGTTCCTCCAGATTAAAATCCACCTGCTCTGAACCACTACACCACCCTGGCTCTTAATCAATTAATTCAATAAATAAATTAAATACCACCCAGTTGTACAGTGATACACCTTTGATAAAACAAGGACGCATGAGTCTGCTTTCTTACTGAGTTACCTGCTCGGTTTATCAAGGAGGCCTTTCACATCTCCTGCTGCCTGATCCTTTGGAGTTGTCAGTGTGGCAGACTGCTACAACTTCAGGTATGTTTAGGTATATGCTTGGGTGTTTGGAATATGCTACCACAGGAGGTGGTGATGGCCACTAACCTGGATAGCTTTAAAAGGGGCTTGGACAGATTTATGGAGAAGGAGTCGATTTATGGCTACCAATCTTGATCCTCTTTGATCTGAGATTGCAAATGATTTTTGCCTTAGTTACGCCCCTCCTCTCAGCAGTAGCGCGTTGAGGCAGTCTAGCAGGAGGTGCACCAGCGTGCGTGGCAGCCTGCGCCTGCGTGCATTCGTTTCCCGCCCAAGGACTGGCGCAGCGGCTGCGTCCTTGCCACAGCCCCGCCCAGGAATGCCCCGCCCCCGGAATGCCAGGCCACGCCCCCGTCGTGCCCCACCCAGCCCCATTGGCGCTACGCCACAGTTTGAATCCCACCACCATGGGAACCTGTTACTAAAATTTTTGGATCCCACCACTGCCCAGATTTGTTTCTCAATCATCATCTATCAACCAATTCTCCTGACGTTAGAACAGTTGATATGTCTAGTCTGCGAGGCGAAACACCTGTGGACGAGGCTCTCCTTTGGTGCTATCGTTTCCCCCCACATTTCATAGAGAAGGACAGAAATTCCTCGGGGAGTCCAAAACGTGTGTAATTGGATTTGCTGTCTCTTAGGGGAAGCAGCAAGGGATCATAGAAGGAGATTTTGCTCTTTGTATCAGCCTCTATCACGGCTACGAGCTGCTGCTGCAGATGGGAATGCGTTCTTTGTATATCTTCTTATCTGGAACGATGGCTGGATCAAAAGGTAAGGGCCTCTAAGGGAACCTGCTCCAGCTGCTGCACTACATCAGCTGTGAGCAGGTAGAGATTTCCACAGGTACCGGATAGATTACACTTCTTTGCAGGCAGCTAGAAACCACCCTAAAGGGTTGCATTGAAATTCTGTTTTTTTATTTAATCTTTGAAAATCTTGGGGAAACGGGAGCACCTGCTGTTGTCTTCCACTATGGCTTTTACCCAATTAAACATGTTCGCTAATCAAGTGCATTTGCTCATTGCAAGATCTCAGTTCCAGAGCGTTTGGGGGGAACTTTTCTTTGGGATCTTAATAATTCAGTGACAAAATGTAAGCGTCGAGAACTTATTTATGTACGTTGTTTGAAGCCCACCTTTCTCTACGGGGCTCAGAGCAAACTGTACATAGTGGAATCCTTCTTTCAGCCTGCTGTACACAGTAATATGTACCACTGTCAAATTTAAGCCGCAAAAGGCAGTATTGTAAGGAAAGGATGTCAGATTTGGAATAGAAGAAGAAGAAGAGTTTGGATTTATATCCCCCCTTTCTCTCCTGCAGGAGACTCAAAGGGGCTTACAATCTCCTTGCCCTTCCTCCCTCACAACAAACACCCTGTGATGTAGGTGGGGCTGAGAGAGCTCCGAGAAGCTGTGACTAGCCCAAGGTCACCCAGCTGGCATGTGTGGGAGTGTACAGGCTAATCTGAATTCCCCAGATAAGCCTCCACAGCTCAGGCGGCAGAGCGGAGAATCACACCCGGTTCCTCCAGATTAGATACACGAGCTCTTAACCTCCTACGCCAGAGTTGGTCTAATTTGAAGTGTGCCAAGCCGCAGTGGTAAGTTGACAATTTTAATGTGCAAAGCAATATATATAAAATTTGCACATTAAAATTATCAACTTACCACTGCAGCTTGGCACGCTTCAAATTGTCAACTTACCACTGCGGCTTGGCACACTTCAAATTAGCCTCTTGGATTACTTCGCTGCGGACACCGGCCGTTCTGTTTTCCCACATTGGACTGTGCGGTGAGTGGACGGAGATCCCACCGCTCTTTGCAATCTTTCTCAATGAACTACAACTAAGTATGAATGATTTCATGGTAGAACTTGTTTCTCTTATGATTATGTGTGTATGTTCATTGAATGTATTAATATAGTTTCATCATAGTATAAGCTTCCTTGAATTTTTGGCAAGTTTTTTGGGGGGGTTGGCTACCCGTCTGATTTTGTTTCTTATCTGCTTGCCTAATTGTTTCCATTGGTGTGGGAGGAAGTGTAAAGCCAACTTGAATTAGCATCTTGAAACCGATGTCTCTCTTCAAGGTACGACTCGTGCCAAAAATGAACTGAGCCGTAATGAGGAGTTCATGGCGTTATACGGCATCCTCGGAAACATGTTTGCGGAGACATCTGAGACTTCAGCACGTGGCAACATGAGCACAGGTGGGTGGGTTTTTTTTTTCATTCTCAGGGCAGTTTGTAATGATCACTGCTGGAGGACACTTGAACTCGAGTCCAGCACAGCCTTGGAGACCAACAAGGTTTTCGTGGTTTGAGCTTTTGAGACTTAGCCGTTTATGAACTGCTGGGGGTGTGGCCTAAACCAACGGGATAACTCCATCCTACTGTAGAGAAGACCCCTTCCCAGGTAAGTCCAAGGTATCGTTCTACTGCAGACCAACACGGCCAAGAAAGCCAATGCAATTTTGGGCTGTATCAATAGAAGTATAGTGTCTAGATTGAGGGATGTAACTGTACCTCTCTATTCTGCATTGGTTAGACCTCCCCTGGAATACCATATACAGTTCTGGGCTTTGCAATTCAAGAAGGATATTGACAAGCTGGAATGGGTCCAGAGGAGGCCCACCAAAATGGTGAATGATCTGGAACCCATGCCTTACAAGGAGAGACTTAGGGAGCTGGGGATGTTTAGTCTGGAGAAGCGAAGGTGAAGAGGTGACATGATAGCCATGTTTAGATATTTGAAGGGATGTCATGTTGGTGAGGGAGCAAGCTTGTTTTCTCCTGCTCCAGAGACTAGGATCAGGAGTCATGGGTTCGAGGTGAAGGAAAAGAGATCCCACCTAAGCAACAGGAAAAACTTCTTGACAGTCAGGGCTGTTCGACAGCGGAATGCACTTTTCGGGAGTGTGGTGGAGTCTCCTTCTTTGGAGGGTTTTAAAAGAGAGGCTTGATCTGTCAGGAGTACTTCAATTGTGTGTTCCTGCATCGCAGGGGATGGGACTGGATGGCCCTTGGGGGTCTCTTCCAACTACTCAAAAAACAAACGCGCTGCATCAACCGCTTATATTATCAGTATACCAACAAACATTAAAGTGCAAAACAGTGTAAAAGTGCAAAAAACAACTGTGCAATATTCTCTTACAACTCTATATGATATA
>NC_059426.1:182599820-182623834 GCF_021028975.2 Sphaerodactylus townsendi
GTGTGAAAAGCTTTCCAGCTCTGAGCCCGGGGGATGCGAACAGCCAAGGAGAGACCTCCCTGGGTTGGGTGGGGCGTCTTGGTTCGTTTCTGGCAGGCGGGAAGAGAATGTTGCCCCGCTGTGAATAACCAGGGTGTGATCTGCAGTTGCCACAGTTCCGCTCGGTGCAAGAGGAAGACATCTTCCAGCTGAAAGACTGCCGCCCCGTCACGCCCTCCTCCGCCCTCTTTCCTCTGGCAAAGACCCCACAGTGCGATCACATCAGCCCTGGCATGCTGGCGTCCCTGGACAGGTGCGTGCTCTCCCCGGCGATTCTTTTCTTAGGGCCCCCTTCCGGTGGCAGGCTGTCGTCAGTTATTCGCCCCGCTTAGCAAACCTCGGCATAACAAAGGGCAAAAATGTAATAATATGAAAAATATTACATCAAAGTATTATTCATTCATACACCACATTCATACCTACAAACTCTCATCCAATTTATACCTCACTTACAGCATATCTAATTACAATAACTCTAGCTTGCTGTATTATCAAAAATAGCAAACTTGTTATTACAGAGAGGAATTGAGCAAACAATAACTTTTCACAAGATCTCTGCAGATTTCCCTTGGGAGCAGGCGGATTTCCAGGAATCCCCTGGAAATCTTGCCAGCACTGGGGTACTGTGTGGTTTCCGGGCTGTCTGGCCGTGTTCTAGCAGCATTCTCTCCTGACGTTTCGCCTGCATCTGGGGCTGGCATCTTCAGAGGATACAGCCCGGAAACCACACAGCACCCCAGTGATTCCGGCCGTGAAAGCCTTCGACAATACCTTGCCAGTACTGCTAGAGATCTTCAATTGTCATCCCAATATCCTCAATTAAGAGACTCTTTTAAAATCGTAAACAATGACCAATTGTTGCCGGTCAGCGGTAACCTTCTCACGTACACAGGCAGGTAGACGGAGCAAGTGACGAAGTTAGAGAGTCATTTCAACATCAAATTGATGTACTTATTCCATCCAAATAGATTCCACACGTGCACAAATTGGCATGAATGTGAATGTAGTCTGCGGTTAGACTCCACGCTTTTGGGGAACCTTTGTTTATTGCAGCCTGTGATCAGTGTGTCGCGCCCGGTGTGACACCCGTCCTCTTTCTCGCTGAGTTGGCTGAGAATTCACATACAGTGGAACCTCGGTTTTCATTGCCTTCGGTTTTCATCGGTTTCGGTTTTCATCGATTTTTTTCAGTGAAAAATTTGTCTCGGTTTTCATTGACTTGCCTCGGTTTTCATCGATTTTGCAGTAAGGTGCAGGGGTTTGTCGGGGAAAATCACCCGGACAAAGCTGTTGCAGGCCGTGTCTTAATGACAATGTCTTGCCCCATTTCAGACAAATCTTAAAGAGGCGTCAGAAACAGACCTCTTTGGACAGCTTTCTGGTGCGACATTGGTCCACTGGCTCTGAAGCTGGTCCTAGTGTTATTGTTTGTTACTGTTTTCAGCATTAACTATGTGAAATGAAATGAGACCTTTAATGGCATATCTGTTATACAATGGCATAGTGGTTAAGTGCTTGCACTGCCACTCACACGGTCAGGAGTTCGAGCCCCCCGTGGGTCAGATATTCTGGCAGCTGGCTTACGGTCAATTCAGCCATCCATCCATTCCTTGATCAGTAAATGAGTACCTAGCTCATAGCTAGGGGGTAAAGAATAGCCGGGGAAAGCAATGGCATTAACTATGTTTATTCACCAAAAATGTGTTTTTTGGTATGTTTTTTGGAGTTAACAAAGATGTAGGTAAC
Source organism: Sphaerodactylus townsendi (assembly GCF_021028975.2). Lineage (NCBI taxonomy): Eukaryota > Metazoa > Chordata > Lepidosauria > Squamata > Sphaerodactylidae > Sphaerodactylus > Sphaerodactylus townsendi. The sequence goes on from NC_059426.1 coordinate 182,601,606, forward strand.
GTCTAAATAAGCATTAACATACAAACCACGTAACCCACTGGCAGCCAATTTAAGTGTGGTATTTCTTATTTGTATAATAAGGAACAATGCTCATAACATACAATAATATAATTCACTGTTGTATCATCACACGAATTATTTTTCTCTTTTTTCATTCAATAATCTAAACTAAACTTTTTCTCTTTTTTCATTCAATAGTCCTTTCAAAGGTGTATCCACATTCATATAAATCCAAATTCATATAAATCCAAGTTCTTGCAATTGATAACAAAGTTCAGTCATAAATATTGCAGTCTTCAATTCATTGCTGGCAGGAACGCATCACACGAAATTGCGCTCTTCGGTGCCTTCATCAGTGCCAATTTGCCATTTACTTGTACATGAGGTGTTCTATAGGTAATAAACGCTTTCCAAGAAGCTGTTAGATCCTACCACACCTTCCTCTGGTAGCTGACTCTCACAGTGCAAAACCCAGGAAGGGGGCGGTCTCCTTCCATCTAATACAGAGAAAAATCCTAGAACGCCAAAGGGAGAAAACAGTCCCTTTGCACATGCTGATGAGATCAAATCCCAGAAGAAAAGCTAGCACCTTCTTGCCTGAGGTGGTTCCTTGGGAGTGTTAGACAGAGACAAGTTGAAATGAACCAATGAATTCTTGGATCCTGAAAGTAAGGATGTGAACAGTCCAATGAGCTTCTGGATCCTGAGAGTAAAACTTCAAACAGTCCAATAGCAAAACAGGGTGACATCTTCCAACGGCTGGGTGATCCTTGGGTGCTGGCAACAGATTCGATTAGCAAGTCCAAAGGGGGTCGTTGTCCTTATCAAAGGGTCCCAACCCCCGAAGGGCTCTGGGCGGTGAACAACATAAAATTCAAATACAGATAAACATAAAAAATCAAATATAAGTTAATCTCTAAATAATATAAATTAAAATGCAGCAATTAATACATAACATAACAATGCCCGCAAAATCCCTCTTAAACCCTCCCGAGAGGAGAAAAGAAAGGGTGGGCCCAACAGATGGTAATGGAACCTAATTCCATAAAAATGGAAGGGTGGGGGAGGGCACTTTCAGCGGCTGGACACTCCAAAAGCCCGGCGGAACAACTCCGTCTTGCAGCTGGAGGAAGGGTGTTCCACCTGGCAGCTGGCTTACGGTGAAGTAAGAAGGAGAAGTCGATCGATGGCTACCAATCTTGATCCTCCTTGATCTCAGATTGCAAATGCCTTAGCAGACCAGGTGCTCAGGAGCAGCAGCAGCAGAAGGCCATTGCTTTCACATCCTGCCTGTGAGCTCCCAAAGGCACCTGGTGGGCCACTGTGAGTAGCAGAGAGCTGGACTAGATGGACTCTGGTCTGATCCAGCTGGCTTGTTCTTATGTTCTTCTTATGATGTTGCTGGGAATGACCCTTGCCAGGACCCTTAGCCACAGCAGGCAGGATGAACGAGCGTCTGTCGCTGTCGTGTCCCTTTGGCCAGTCTCCGTGCTAAGCAAGAGAACGAGTCGAGCTCTGCTGTGGCTCTCCCATCCCTCCATTGCTGCCTCGGGGCCTCTCCCTCCGCTGACCAGGCAGGGGCCACCTTCCCCAACCCAGGAGAGCTCTTCTGTGTCCACAGGAAAGACCAGGACAAGCACGTCTTCCATCTGCAAAAGAACCTCAAGCAGCAGACCTGGAACAACGTGAAAAGGAAGTCGGTAAGTTCTCCTTTTGTGCATCAGCTTACTTTCCCCGGGTCCTCTAGCTCTGCAAGTCCGTCCCGGCGCAGGATTGGACGCCCAAGCGCCCCCCGTCTGGCAAGGGCCTGCCCACTGTGTCCTGCCGGCATCCTGGCAAGTGTGGCTACAGTGCTTTGCCCCGGGGCTGGCCTTAGGATCGCCGGGGTGTGCCGTGGTCGTCTCGGCATTCGTCCTTGTGGGGGGATTGCGGACCCTCCGTGAGCAGTCCCTGACTGAAAGAAGCATTTTCTCCCCTCCAGGGTGGGCCCAGCTTCAGTACGCCGACCTCTCGAAGAGCGAAGATCTTTACCTTTGATGAAGGTGAATGTGGGTTTTTGTCCCATCAGATCAGCCGTTGTTGTTGTTCTGGGTGTGTGTGTGCTGGGGAGGGCGGGCGTGGGTCTCTTCCAGCTGGGGGGGGGGGTGCTCAAGAGACCATGTCAGGACAGTCATATGATGGCCGGTGCCTGAAGGTGGCAGGCCTGCCCCAAGCTTCGTTCTTGGTGGCCAGGAGGCCTCGGGTGGGTGGCGCTCTCCTTTGCTAGAGTTGTGTGAGGCCCAAGATTTCCATTATTTACTGTGTGGATCATGGCCACAGTTGAAGAGCACTGTGGGTCACCAAATCCACAACCTTGAGATACAGTGACCAGTTGTCTAGCCAGGTCACACAGAGAACCACCGGCCTTGCGGATCACGCAGAGGGTCAGCCTGTTTCTTACTGAAATTATGTAGAAAGGTTTAAGAACAGGCTAACCCATATGAGTCTTTAAAAAGGGCTTGGACAGATTTATGGAGGAGAAGTCGATCTGCGGCTACCAATCTTGATCCTCCTTGATCTCAGATTGCAAATGCCTTAGCAGACCAGGTGCTCAGGAGCAGCAGCAGCAGAAGGCCCTTGCTTTCACCTCATGCACGTGAGCTCCCAAAGGCACCTGGTGGGCCACTGCGAGTAGCAGAGTGCTGGACTAGATGGACTCTGGTCTGATCCAGCAGGCTCGTTCTTATGTTCTTATGAGTCAGAAAGTGTTTGTCTGAAATGTCCCTGCGCCAGCCAGATTCAAGTTCAGCGGGACCAACAAGATTTTCAGGATCTCAGGCTGGGAGAGCCCACGCGTCCTCTCTCAGATACCGCGTTTCCCTGAAAATAAGACAGGGTCTTATAATAATTTTTGCTCCAAAAGATGCGTCACGTCTGATTTTCAGGGGATGTCTTATTTTTTCCCCCATGATTTTACGCCCCGCATGTGACCAGATCAGCTGTGCCGGGGAATCTGTAACTAGGGCTTATTTTTTGGAGTAGGGCCTATATTTCAAGCATCCTCCAAAAATCCTGAAAAATCATGCTAGGTCTTATTTTCGGGGAAGCAACTGGGGTGACTCAGCCATTCTTTTTCCTGGTCCTCCTCTTTCCCAGTTACCCAAACTGGCCCTAGAACCCCATCTCCAGCAGTCAGAGTTCTTCCACCCCCGTTTCTCCTGACCAGGAGTCTGCCACCTGTGGCTCTCCAGATGTGCATGGACTACAAATCCCATCAGCCCCTGCCAGCATGGCCAATTGAACGTCTGGAGAGCCACAGGTTGCAGACCCCTGGGCTAGTCACAGTTCTTCGGAGCTCTGTCAGCCCCACCTACCTCGCAGGGTGTTTGTTGTGGGGAGAGGAAGGGAAAGGAGATTGTAAGCCCCTTTGAGTCTCCTTGCAGGAGAGAAAGGAGGAATATAAATCCAATTTACCATATTACAATTCAGGTTTCTGACGAAGGTTTTCAGCTGCTAAAATCCAGAGTTGTATTTCTCGCCGGCCCCGCAAACTGTCCACTAAAGGACCGCAGAAATTTCTACCTTGTTGGGGTCAGGAGTCCTTCGTAGGCTGACCTGCCGTGGCTCCGGCTCCCCCTGGACTCAGAAGTCTCTCCCTGACAGCTGACTTAAGAAGAAGAAGAAGAGTTTGGATTTCTATCCCCCCTTTCTCTCCTGCAGGAGACTCAAAGGGGCTGACAATCTCCTTGCCCTTCCCCCCTCACAACAAACACCCTGTGAGGCAGGTGGGGCTGTGAGAGCTCCGAGAAGCTGTGACTCGCCCAAGGTCACCCAGCGGGCGTGTATGGGAGAGCACAGGCTAACCTGAATTCCCCAGAGAAGCCTCCACAGCTCAGGCGGCAGAGCTGGGAATCAAACCCGGTTCCTCCAGATTAGATACACGAACTCTTAACCTCCTACGCCACTGCTGCCCCCTTACAGTGAAGTCCTTGAAGAAGGGAGGACCGAAGGCGGGGAGGGGCTTCCCAGCCGCAGCCGAATCCTTCCAGCCAACCAGCCGCTCTCCTTCTGTTCCAGCAGCCCCAGCCCAGGTGAACGCGAGGCCGCTTTTCCCCGCTGAGAGAGGAGTCCCGTCTGACGAAGAAGAGGACGATGACTTGTATTTCTCCACGTAGCTCTGACCTCCTGCGCCTTCTCGTGCCTGGAACTCTTCTTCCTGATCCTAGTCAGGCAATTTAGGGTGTTTTTTTTCACTTCTCTTCAATGAATTATGCAGTCTGGGCCTGGCTTCCTTTCTTGAACTTTGTCTTGAGTTGTCTTCAGTTGCAGCCCAGTTCAAATTTTGGGTATGAAAGGGTACCAAATATAAGGGGAGGGTGTGTGTGCGCGTTTGACTGTGTCCCCTGAACCCCTGTTTATTGTCCCCTTTGATGTGGCCGCTCCCCTCCAGGAGGGGACAGAGAAGCAGCAACAGGGGACAGCTGTGTGTTTTTTTTAAGCAAAATAACATTTTAAAAATGGTTGTACAATAAACCTCCTCAAGCAGTTTGTAATACCAACAGACTTTTTAAAAAACAAATCAACAATGGTTGTATGTCTTTATATTAAATTTTGATTGGCTGGTGCCAGATGCAATTATAGATGCTGGTGTTTGGGAGGTAAAGCCCAGGGATGCAAACGGACATATTCCGGCCTCTGGCAGAGAGCTTGGACAGTGTGGCAGGTGAAGTCGGACTTGGAGAAGAAGAGGGGGAGGAGTTTGGATTTATACCCTGCCTTTCTCTCCTGTAAGGAGACCCAGTGGGGCTTACAAGCTCCTTTCCCTTCCTCTCCCCACAACAGACACCTTGTGAGGCAGGTGGGGCTGAGAGAGTCCTGAGAGAACTGTAACTAGCCCAAGGTCACCCAGCAGGAATGTAGGAGCGCGGAAACACATCTGGGTCACCAGATCAGCCTCCGCCACTCAGGAGGAATCAAATCCGGTTCTCCAGATTGGAGTGCACCTGCTCTTAACCACGACACCCCGCTGGCTGTGTGGGTCTTAAGTTCCAATCCCTGCTCGTGCCATGGGAGCTCTCTGGGTGACCCTGGGCCAGCCACACGCCTCACAGGACTGTCGTGAGGATAAAATGGAGGAAAGCAGAACGATGTAAGCCGCTTTGGGTCTCCGGTGGGGAGAAAAGTGGGGTATGAATGAAGTGAATTAAGAAATAAAAGTGTTCTCACTGCTTCTGGGACTGCCGGCAAGCGACCCTGACTTGCCACACAGGCGGACCCAATCGTTTCTGCCATCCCTGACGGGTCTCTGAGGGGTGGCCTCGGTGAGTCAGTAACACCAAATCAACGAACCCCTCCCCCCCACAAAGTTTTTCATTTATGGATTAAAAAAACCCAGGCGTATCCAAAAAAGCCTAATACACCAAGGGCCGGAAGAGTTAAATCGCATGAAGGGGACAGCAGTGGCGTAGGAGGTTAAGAGCTCGTGTATCTAATCTGGAGGAACCGGGTTTGATTCCCAGCTCTGCCGCCTGAGCTGTGGAGGCTGATCTGGGGAATTCAGATTAGCCTGGGCACTCCCACACACGCCAGCTGGGTGACCTTGGGCTAGTCACAGCTTCTCGGAGCTCTCTCAGCCCCACCCACCTCACAGGGTGTTTGTTGTGAGGGGGGAAGGGCAAGGAGATTGTCAGCCCCTTTGAGTCTCCTGCAGGAGAGAAAGGGGGGATATAAATCCAAACACCACCTCTTCTTCTTCTCCTTCTCCTCCTCCTCCTCCTCCTCTTCTTCTTCTTTTAAAATCTCTCACACCCCACACACACGCTCTGCTGTGCCGATTCCCAAACCCAGGTAGACTTGAGAGCCAGCGGAGTGGGAGAGGGAGAGGACATTGCGTGCCGCTCTGGCCAGCCTTAAGTGCAGTTCTTTCCTCCCTCCCCAATCCTTTCCAAGGCTTCCGGGACTTGGGACACAGGGGGTGGGGGGTGGGGGGCCGAAAAATTTATGTGATTTTTTTAAAACCTGGAAATGTTCAGTAACAGCCAAATGCAGCCAGTGGATTTCGGCTTTACCAAAAAAAAACTGAGTTAAAAACACTCGACATTTACTGATAAAAAATAACCGGTGCTCAACCCTACTGAGAACTATTTTCCCTCTTTCTCCTAGCAATGGTTCAGCTTGCTGGCTGGCATAGTGTGCCCACCTTGAACCTGCTCCTTTGCCAGCCCAGTTTCACCTGAGTCCAAGAGAAGGGGCCAGTCTGGGCCTTGGGAGGCCTGCGGGATCTGGCCCCGCCCTGCCCCAGGGCCCTTCTCTCCTGCTAGAGGGCCCGTGAGCCGGGCAAGGGGGGTGCCGGGGCGTCTTCTCTGAGGACTAGCGAGAAAGCTCAGCCTGAACTCACTCCCTGTTCTGTTCCAACGAGAGCCCTTTCGTGCCCTGCGTGGGCAATATCCAATGCTCGCTTGAATACTGAAGGAGCCCCACCTGCCAAAAGAGGTGAAGCAACAGCCAGGCTGATCGGTCGCCTAGACTCAACATCGGATGTATGCCAAATGTCCCACCCTGCCTTTCTCCTCAGGGGGCACCGAAGAAGAAGAGTTTGGATTTATATCCCCGCTTTCTCTCCTGCAGGAGACTAAATGGGGCTTACAATCTCCTTGCCCTTCCCCCCTCACAACAAACACCCTGTGAGGTAGAAGAAGAAGGAGAGTTTGGACTTATATCCCCCCTTTCTCTCCTGCAGGAGACTCAAAGGGGCTTACAATCTCCTTGCCCTTCCCCCCTCACAACAAACACCCTGTGAGGTAGAAGAAGAAGAGTTTGGATTTATATCTCTCCTTTCTCTCCTGCAGGAGACTCAAAGGGGCTTACGATCTCCTTGCCCTTCCCCCCTCACAACAAACACCCTGTGAGGTGGGTGGGGCTGAGAGAGCTCCGAGAAGCTGTGACTAGCCCAAGGTCACCCAGCTGGTGTGTGTGGGAGCGTACAGGCTAATCTGAATTCCCCGGATAAGCCTCCACAGCTCAGGCGGCAGAGCTGGGAATCAAACCCAGTTCCTCCAGATTAGATACACGAGCTCTTCACCTCCTACGCCACTGCTGCTCCGAAGTGACTCACAGAGTTTGCCTGCTCTCCACACAAGAATCTGATGAGGGAGATGAGCTTGAACGGTCACTCTGTCTGCTTCCGCCTCCCGAGAAAGCCTCTTCCGCTGGTTAGCCAAAAAAGTTGCAGACTTCCTCTCCTCTCCCACCCGACACTTCCTGTTTGGGAAAAACTGGCCTCTGTACATACATACATAAAACCTTTATTAGGCATAATACCAATATAACAACCAGCATTTTCCAGGCAAATGTTCCATACATAAAACCATCACAGGTATTATTCCAAAGTTCCTAAAAGGAACCTAGCTACAGAATTTAAAATCACAGAAGAAGAGTTGTTTAGTAGGAATGCCACCTTCCCAGCAACAGAGTATTCCTTAGACTTAGCAGGAAGAAGAGTCAAAAGCCTGGACCTAGCTTCTTCGTATTTGGGGCAATTAAACATTATATGTTCCATAGATTGCACCACTATGGAACAGTGGGGGCATTTCCGCTCTTGCGAGTCAATTTTAAGAAACCTCCCTTGGAGTACAGAACAAGGGAAGGAATTACAACGAGCCCTTGTGTATATCCATCTAAGCTTGGGCTCTTGGAGTATACTCAGATAGTCTGCCATCAGATTGGTTTTGAATTTGATGTTGAAAAAGAAGGGGGAACAGTTACTTCGCGCTTGGCCTTGTAGAACTTGTAGCTCCTGGTCAAGGAGTCGCCTTTTTAGTTGAAAAAAGAGTTCGGAAGGAGGTAGCATTTGTAAAGAGTCCCAGGAGAATCCCAGGGAAAGTATTTTAATTTCAACTGCCCGCCACCACTTAGATCCATGGAGCTGGGGGAGGATATGATTGATAAGGCTACCAGTGTCCGAATTAAAGCACAGGCGAACCCAGAACTTAAGGGTGGCCAGCCAAGCTTTCGTAACCAGAAGATGTTGTCCCGCTTCCAAACAGAGTGCAGCATAAGGAATGCAATGTGGCACTCCGAATATTTTGTATAAGAAGGCTGACTGAATCCTTTCAACTTTTTGGCTCCAAGCATTAATCCACAAGGGGATTCCATAGAGCAATTGAGGAATCGCTTTCATGTTAAAGACTCTAACTGCGGCAGGGATAAACCTATTGCCTTTTGTAAAGAAAAAGTTCTCCACACCCGCCACAGTAGCCCTACAAGCTGTCATGGCTAGGTCTCTGTGTTTATACCAACAGGCTTTATGATGGAAAACGATTCCTAAATATTTGCAGAACTTGACTTGTTCAACCAATGCACCATCTAATATCCATCTACTGGGTTTATAAGTGTTAGCAAATACAACCACCTTAGATGAACTGGCCTCTGTTCATTCTCTCCAGACAGGTCCTAGAGAGGAAAAGGGGATCCAGGACTAGAGACCAAAATAGTGTCTAAAGAACTTTATTTACATATCTTACAAAATAGGCATGTGACGGTAGTAAAGTGCATGTGTTTGGCACGGTTGCCAACGGAGAGCAGCGTCTGGTCACGTGACCCTCTCGGGCAACATCTGCTTGTCAAAGCTGTAGCGGAGGTAGCGGTAGATCTCTTCAGCCTTCTGCCGGGTGACCTGGGCCCGAGCCGCCAGCTCGCTTGGAGAACTAGAAGAGAGGAGAAGGGGAGTCACGGTGAGCCTTTGCAGCCGAGGGCAGGATTGGGGTCCAGGGATCTACAGACGGGACATGAGTACCTTTTCTCCTCCAGAGTCCTGGGCTACAGCAAGAGGGAAAACAAGGAAAAGGGATCCCTTTGTGACAGCAGATGATCAGCCTCAGGCTCAGCCCCTCTAGCTCAGGCAGATGCAAGCCTCTATAGCAAACTCTACGCTGGGGATCATTAGGAAAGGAGTTGATCATAAAACTGCAAGGATTGTCATGCCCTTATATAAAGCAGTGGTGCGACCGCACTTGGAGTCCTGTGTTCAGTTCTGGTCGCCACATCTCAAAAAGGATATCGAAGAGATAGAAAAAGTGCAGAGAAGGGCAACGAGGATGATTGAAGGATTGGAGCACCTTCCTTATGAGGAGAGGCTGCAGCGTTTGGGACTCTTTAGTTTGGAGAGGAGACGACTGAGGGGGGATAGGATTGACGTCTATAAAAATTATGCATGGGGTAGAAAATGTTGACAGGGAGAAATTTTTCTCTTTTTCTCACAATACTAGAACCAGGGGGCATCCATTGAAAATGCTGGGGGGAAGAATTAGGACTAATAAAAGGAAACACTTCTTCGCACAACGTGTGATTGGTGTTTGGAATATGCTGCCACAGGAGGTGGTGATGGCCACTAACCTGGATAGCTTTAAAAGGGGCTTGGACAGATTTATGGAGAAGAAGTCGATCTATGGCTCCCAACCTTGATCCTCCTTGATCTGAGATTGCAAATGCCTTAGCAGACCAGGTGCTCAGGAGCAGCAGCAGCCGCAGAAGGCCATTGCTTTCACATCCTGCACGTGAGCTTCCAAAGGCACCTGGTGGGCCACTGAATAGCAGAGAGCTGGACTAGATGGACTTTGGTCTGATCCAGCTGCCTTGTTCTTATGTTCTTATGTAACTGACCAACATGCCGTGGAAGGGGAACGGGAGTCTTTCCAGGCTTGCAACGGCCACTCTGGTTCCCCGGCTTCCCACCTCCGCCCACAGCCGCCGTCTCGTGACCATACCTGTTAGCCATCTCTTCCACAGAGCAGAAGCCGTGGCACAAGGCTAATGCCGCCACGTAGCTGACCCCAGGCATGCTCAGGTAGAAGCGGAGGGCATCCTGGCCGGGCCCCTGGACCTCTGTGGGCACCACGATGGCCGCGCCCTTCCGCTGCTCCACCAGCGCCAGCTCTTTCAGCAGCTCGGCCGTCTCTTCCTGGGAGGAGCTGAAGAGCACCCTGATCCCTCCGCGGAGGAAGGACGAGAGGAGGCTGTCGTAGTGCTTGGTCCTCTGGGTGCCTCTCTGCGCCTCTCCTGCAAGGCACAAAAGTCAGGCATCTCTAAGAAGTCGCTGGAAGCCTCTGAAAACTCAGTTTCCTTGCATTCACCTGGGAGGCCCGAGGTATGAAAGCACGTAGGCTGCCATTTGAGAAAACACAGCTGCAGTGGTGACCAACAGAAGAAAGCTTTCCTCATTAGGCACCGTCAGAGGGTGAGTGGTCGTCCGGGTATGCGAGATGGAAAAGTTTGGCAAGACCAACTGGTGGAGGTACTCACAATCACAATAGACCTTTATTGCCATAAGGTATACAAGCGTGAATATAGACCGTTATTAAATTTAAAAGAGTTGTACATGCCGTCTATGAGTAGTTTTACATTCTAAGATCACACTTCATTTATAAAAATATAACATAGATTAAAAAATTTTGACCATTCCATTGTACACGGAATTGTGAACAGATATAGTACAACTACACTTAAAAGGCAGGATTAAGATATTTCTAGCCATTCGTTATTCACAGCCTATTTACTAAAAAGGTATAACCTTCCCCAGGATCTATAAATGGTATATACTAATTAATGCTATAAATTAATTAAATTTCCATTAAAATGCAATAAATAACAATGAGCTCTTTGTATACACCTTCTATAATAACCCAGGAGTACCAGAGGTATAGAGTATTTCACATTTAAATATAATTTTATACTTGCGTATTTTACATACCTCTTAAGGACATGACTTGCAGCAAATAATTGGCTATTCTCCCAAGTGTAGAAGGATCATTACTGTTTAGCAATTTTGGGATTGATATTTTGGAAGGCACATTTCCCATTATCGGTAGTAATAAAGCTTCCCTCTGTGGGTTATATTTTGGGCAATAACATAAAATGTGGTCCAATGTTTGGTGGAGGTACTCATCAGACACAGAATCATAGAGTTGGAAGAAACCCCAAGAGCCATCCAGCCCAACCCCCTCCTGTGCAGGAACACACAGTCAGAGAACTACAGACAGATGGCCATCCAGCCTCTCTTTAAAAACCTTCAAACTCTACAAGGCAGTGAATTCCACTATCGAACAGCCCTGACAGTCAGGAAGTTTTTCTTAACATTTAGGTGGAATCTCTTTTTCTGCACTTTGAATCCATTACCCCGTATTCTAGTCTCTGGAGCAGCAGGAAACAAGCTTGCTCCCTCTTGGACATGGCATCTCTTCAAATATCTAAACATGGCTATCATGCCCCCCCCCCCCCGCCCCCTTAACCTTCAGAGGATCCTCTGAAGATGCCAGCCACAGATGCAGGTGAAAGGTCACAAGAAAATGCCACTAGAACACGGCCATGCAGCCCAGAAAACCCACAACGCCCCAGTGATTCTGGCCACGAAAGCCTTCGACAATAAACAGCAGTTTCATCAGCTGCTGTGGGTTTTCCAGGCTGTGTGGCCGGGGTCTGGTAGTTTTGGCTCCTAACATTTTGCTCCTCATCTATGGCTGGCATCTTACCACGACACCTCTGAAAATGCCAGCCATAGATACGGCTGAAATGTTAGGAGCAAAAACTATCAGACCACGGCCACACAGCCTGGAAAACCCACAACAGCCAGTTGGTTCAGCCTTACAATGCAGTGATTTTGGGGTTTTTAAGCAGCTTCGTGTGTCTTGCAGCCAAGGTGTAGGGCAGTGATGGTGAACCTTTTCGAGACCGAGTGCCCAAATTGCAACCCCAAACCCACATTTATCGCAAAGTGCCAACACGGTAGTTTAACCTGAATGCTGAGGTTTTCGTTTAGAAAAAACGGTTTGCTCCAAAGTGTGCATTACTCGGGAATAAGCTTGGTGGTAGTCGGTGGCTTTGCTTTGAAGCAAACGTGCAACTCTTCCAACGGGTGAATCACGACCCTAGGAGGGTTTACTCAGAAGCAAGCCCCATTGCCAGCAACCGAGCTTACTCCCAGGTAAAAGATCACGCTTTAGTTTAACAGTGCTTAACAGGGTTACCTACACTACTTCCCCAAAACTAGGTCTTAGGTTTAATGCTAATAATCGAGCCCAGCGGCTCAGGCCAGCCTAGATGTGTGTGTGTGTGGGGGGGCAATTCCCCCCCCAACATGATGAACTCTGTTTGTGCGTGCCCACAGAGAGGGTTCTGAGTGCCACCTCTGGCACCCGTGCCATAGGTTTGCCATCACTGGTATAGGGTAATATTGTTTCGTTTGTACAGGTGAAAGCAAGTTCTCCTCTCAGTGTGGTGATACCAAATGGCTGACTAAACCGAAGCCAGCCAGCCCCCCCCCCCGCCCTTCTCTCCTCCTCCCACTGCTGCCTGTAGCCCCCACGTCCTGCTAAGACAGCGAAGCAGAGGCTCTGGCAGCCGTGGGAAGACCTACCTGGCCAGACACCCACCTGCTTTGGCTCTCTCCTTCTCAATCAGCACACAGATCCTGTCGAACGTGCTCTTCAGCTGCTGCGCCCGCTGGGCCGCCTTGCTCCGCTGAGCCCCGTTCAGCAGCTCTGCCTGGCTCATCCTCTCCACCGCCAGCCGGTTGCTGATGATGTAATCGCAGCTGCCCAGCGGACACACCTGGACCTTGACGCCGTGAGCGGCCTTCAGGGTGGAGATGACGCTGGGCCCGGAGGAGATCTCTCGGCTGTCCACCAGGATGCAGAGGGGCGCTTGGTTCCCCAGGGAGCCCCAGGGCGGCCGTGCAGAAGAGGAGGGAAAGGGGGCCATCCGAGGCTCTGGAGACACTCCCAGCTGAAAAGAGCACAGGAGACAATCACTAACCAGGTTGCCAACCTCCAGGTGAGGCCTGGAAATACAGCTGACACGTCCCCCGTTTTGGCAGCTTTGGGGGGCGGAATCGACAGCACTACTCCCTGCTGTAGATGCCCAAATCCCAGTCTCCAACCCCAAGCCTCCAGGTGTCAGCAAGGCCAATCACTGAGCACGCCTAGATCAGCCAATCCCAACTGCTGGACCTCCACCACGGCACCCAAATCCAAATCCAAACCTTTATTAGGCATAAAACCGGTGCCAAGAATTTCAAATACAATAAAAAGATCATTATTGCTCAACTTGCAGTACACAGAGTAAAAATATAGCAACAGCTTCAGAGATTTCAACATTAGAGTTATTTAGAAGCTTAGCCATTTTTATTTTATCGGAAAGGAGCATAAATCCTGTTGGTAATACAGTTCTCAAATCAGCTCTGATGTTGTTGTATTTTGAACAATGAAGCAGAATATGAGAAAGTGTATCAGTTGTATCCGGACAAAATCGACAGCAACGCTCATTTTGTGGAATACCAGAGAAGCGACCTTGAAGATGTACTGACGGAAAAGAGTTACACCTTGCTCTAGTCATGACCCATCTGCAATTGAAATTAATAAGTTGTTGCAGGTATAAAGCAGGGCTAGATTTCTGAGGGATACACCATGGCACCCACCTGGTGCCTGTAGAAACTGGGCAGGCCTGGCTCCACTCGGTTCAAAATGCGGCTCCTCGGGTCTTGATGGAGGCCCCGTGGAGGGCACACATTCGGCCTATGCTCTATCAGCTGCACTGGCTCCAGGTGGAGCACCGAATACGATTCCAGGTTTTAGTGCCGATGGTCTGGGACCAGCATACCTGCGAGGCGGCCTCTCCCAGAGGGTCTGGAGCTCTACCGGTAAGAACCTGCCGGGAGTCCCCAGCCCGAAAAGTGTCCAGCTGCCCTCAACTACAGCCAGGCAGAGGTGGGATCCAGCCGGTTCTCACAGGTTCCCGAGAGTAGGTTACTAATTATTTGTGTGTGCCGAGAGGGGGTTACTAATTGGTGATTCTGCCACGTGATTTTGGCCTTAGTTATGCCCCTCCTCTCAGCAGTAGCGCGCAGAACTTGAAGCAGTCTAGCAGGAGGTGCACCGGCGTGCGTGGCAGCCTGCGCCTGCGTGCATTCGTTTCCCGCCCAAGGACCGGCGCAGCGGCTGCATCCTTGCCACAGCCCCGCCCAGGAATGCCCCGCCCCCGGAATGCCCGGCCACGCCCCCGTCGTGCCCAGCCCAGCCCCATTGGCGCTACGCCACAGTTTGAATCCCACCACCATGGGAACCTGTTACTAAAATTTTTGGATCCCACCACTGCAGCCAGGGCTTTTCCGACCCGGGCTCCAGCCTGATGGAACGCTCAGTCCAGTGACATGAGGGTCCCGTGGGACTCATTTCAATTCCACAGGGCCCGTAAGATGCAGCTGTTCCGCCAGGCCTACAGATGAGGGCAGCGAGGGCTGACGTTTCAATCATTGCTAGCCTCCCTTCCCACCCCGTGTGTTGTTTTGCAACATTTAGGATAGGGTTGAGACATCAAGAATCATAGACTTGGAAAAGACCTCAAGGGCCATCCAGGCCAACCCCCTGCCATGCAGGAACACACAATCAAAGCACTCCTGACAGATGGCCATCCAGCCTCTCTTTAAAAGCCTCCGAAGAAGGAGACTCCACCACACTCCGAGGCTGTCCAACAGCCCTGACTGTCAGGAAGTTTTTCCTGATGTTTAGGTGGAATCTCTTTTCCTTCCCCTTGAACCCATGACTCCTGGTGCAGGTCTCTGGAGCAGCAGAAAACAAGCTTGCTCCCTCACCAACATGACATCCCTTCAAATATAAGAACATAAGAACAAGCCAGCTGGATCAGACCAGAGTCCATCTAGTCCAGCTCTCTGCTACTCGCAGTGCCCACTAAACATGGCTACCACGTCTCCTCTTAACCTTCTCTTCACCAAACCAAACATCCCCAGCTGCCTAAATCTTTCCTCGTAGGGCATGACGGACTCCAGACCTTTGACCATTTTGGTTGCCCTCCTCTGGACCCGTTCCAGCTTGTCAATTTCCTTCTTGAATTGCAAAGCCCAGAACTGTGCACAATATTCCAGGCGAGGTCTAACCAATGTAGAATTACATCCCTCGATCAAGAGACTATATTCATATTGATACAGCCCAAAATTGCATTTGGCTTTTTGGCTGCTGCATCACACTGCTGATGCATGTTCTTTTTGTGGTCTACTAATCCCAAATCCCTTTCGCATGTAATGTTGTCAAGCCAGGTGCCACCCATCCTATATAGAAGTTCCATCATGATTTAATTATGCACCCGTGTATGCAGGCTTTAGAGTATACCATATTTTATTATGCATGTTACTACGTACTCTATATTTTAGGATGTCTATTTCGTGACGTAAACTGCTCTGAGCCTGCTGCAGCAGAGAAAGTTTTAAAAAGATTTAAAAGATTTTTAAAAATGGGGTCGATTAAAGAGAACATGAGAAGGTCACTAAGTATCATGATTTGAAAATCGAGATTATTAGGACTAATAAAAGGAAACACTTCTTCACGCAACGTGTGATTGGTGTTTGGAATATGCTGCCGCAGGAGGTGGTGATGGCCACTAACCTGGATAGCTTTAAAAGGGGCTTGGACAGATTTATGGAGGAGAAGTCGATCTATGGCTCCCTATCTTGATCCTCCTTGATCTCAGATTGCAAATGCCTTAGCAGACCAGGTGCTCAAAGAGCAGCAACGGCAAGAAGGCCATTAGCACCACATCCTGCACGTGAGCTCCCAAAGGCACCTGGTGGGCCACTGCGAGTAGCAGAGAGCTGGACTAGATGGACTCTGGTCTGATCCAGCTGGCTTGTTCTTATATTCTTATGAGATTCAGTGACTACGGAACAAACCAGCTGAGGTCATCCCAGTGGTCATCAGCACCCTGAGAGCCGTCCCAAAAACATGATGGCTACACTTGAAATATCTTCAAATTGACAAAATCTGTTAGATTCAGAAGGCAGCCCTGCTGGGATCCGCATGAATGCTGCATGACAACGTCATAGGCTTCTGGGGTGAGGCTTGAATTGTAACGAAAGGCCAACAAACAGCTAAAGAACTGGCAGGTGTGACATGGAACAAAATTAAATAATAATACCTTTAATGAACTTTGGGGATCTCCAACGAGGGGTTCAGTCTTGCTGGAGCCTTTGCTCGGAGGTTGGAAGTCCAGCTCTCCTGCCAGGGAACCCTTCAGGTCCAGCAGGAACTGGGTTCTGCCCTCCAGGTTCTTTGGGCTGGAGTTCCTGCGCTGCAGGGAGCTGTCCAAAGACCGTGACGAGACTGAGCGGCCGCCAGCCCCAGGTTTTGAGTTGGGCAGTGCTTCCACCAGTGTTTCAGAACGGGCGCTTCCTTCCTCTTCGCTAGAGTCGTCCACAATCAGAATCCGGGAGGGCTTCCTTTGCCGCCCTGGCGCCCCCCGAGGCTCTTCCGCACGGGCTTCTTTCTGCTTTCTCCTGCGCCGGGTGCAATACTGCTTCCTCCCCTCTACAAAACTCTCTTCTCCTAACAGGTCAAAGTTGAGGCCAATTTCCTCTCCTTCGCTGGAGCTGCCTTTGGGCTGCCTCTCCTCCTCCTCCTCCTCCTCCTCGCCTTCTTGGACACAGAAGCTGTCCACCAAGTAGCTCTCGTCCTGCTCTGGAACCTGGAAAGACAGTTGGACTCGGGCTGTTATTTGCACTCCTCTTATTTATTTATTTGTTTGTTTGTTTGTTTGTTTGTTTATTTTAAAGAATTATCCTGCCCATCCCCGAAGGGCTCTGGGCGGCAATACAGAAACATACAACCCCAATTAAAACAGCCATAAAATCCCAGATAGTATAAAACATCAATACAATTACAGAAGCAGCCTTAAAGTAAACAAGATGATGACTTAAAACCCCTTTTTAATCCCTGGGTGGCCAATCAAAAGGACGTTAGCCCAGCTGGCCTCCAGGAAAGGCCCGGTGGAAGAGCTGTGTCTCACAAGCCCTACGGAAAGCACTCAAATCCCGCAGGGCCCTGATATCATGCGCAGGTCCTGATCAAATCCCGCAGGGTCCTGATCCCCTCCTTTGCATGCCACCCCTCCCTCCCTCCCCTCCCCTTGCATGTCATCCCTCCCCTCCCTCCGCTAGGGTGGGTGGGCCATGTCCAGATGCCGGGGCCCCTCCCCCTCCTTTGCATGCCACCCATTACTCCCTTCCCTCCCTCCCCTTGCATGCCACCCCTCCCTTTCCCTCTCCTCCCTCCTACCACCAGGTAGGGGCCAGGAGAGAGTCAGCCCTGGCCCTAGTCGAGGCCAGCCGGATAGTTTTCGGGCCAAGGATCACCAGTAGGTTCTCCTCTGAGCAGCAGTGGCATAGGAGGTTAAGAGCTCGTGTATCTAATCTGGAGGAACCGGGTTTGATTTGCAACCGCCTGAGCTAATGTGGAAGCTTATCTAGGAGCATTCAAGATTAAGCCTGTGCACTCCCACACATGGCAGCTGGGTGACCTTGGGCTAGTCACAGCTTCTCGGAGCTCTCTCAGCCCCACCTACCTCACAGGGTGTTTGTTGTGAGGGGAGAAGGGCAAGGAGATTGTCAGCCCCTTTGAGTCTCCTACAGGAGAGAAAGGGGGGGATATAAATCCAAACTTTTCTTCCTCTTCTTCTACCTCACAGGGTGTTTGTTGTGAGGGGGGAAGGGCAAGGAGATTGTAAGCCCCTTTGAGTCTCCTGCAGGAGAGAAAGGGGGGGGATATAAATCCAAACTTTTCTTCTTCTTCCAAGGAGCGGAAGGACCTAATTGAGCAATGTGGGGAAAGGCGGGCCCCCCTCTTAAAAGGGGAAGCAGGAGAATGAAGTCCTGCTCATTAGAGATTCACTTTAATTGTCCCGCACCCCCACAGGGGGGATTGTACCACACTTACAAAGATACCGTTGTTTTGTTCTTGGGGTACAAACTTTCTAGCCTCTCACAGGGGTGTGGGAAGTAGCTGCCTCTTGTGGGGGGAAGCAAGAGTTGGGTTTAGCCTCAGGGTTCTGGCACTTTTCCTTTTTATTAATTGAAAGGAATGAACAGCAGAAAACAGTCCAGAAGCTCATGGAACTTTACAACGGAAGCTTCTGGCGTCCCTGAAATCCTGAAAGGCGCTTTTGGGGCCGGAGGTGTTCCCGGGGCTCCAGCGAGAGATCCTCCCCCGCCGCTCCCCTGGGTGAAAAAGCCACAACTAACCCACCCCTCAATTTGTCCTCTGACAGAAGAATGCGGGGAAAAACCCCCACTGGGCTCAACGAGGCTGAGGTCAGCGAAACAGACTAGCATCTCAAATGAAGCCTCCGAAGGGATGTTGTGAAACTATTTGTTATGTTTGTTGAGATATTTTTATTTATTTACGGTTAACAACCAGAACTACAATAATTCATAGAAGGCCAAACTCCAGACTATTTGCAAACAAAGTGGTAAGAAAGTTAAAATATAACATACAACATAGAACTTATTTTAACCTTCCTCTAAAAGAACCGATGGTCTCTTATCCACCTGCTCTCCTGTATTCATTTACTAAAACACAAAACCCAGCTACGTTACTGGGGATTCTTTGGTCCTCACCCAACAGCAAATAGTTCAATTTCCATTTACTGTCTTTTGCAGTCCATTCAGTCAAGTTAGGCCCAGAATTTCTTGTCTAAGCTTATCATATAGAGGCCACTTAAGCAACTTGTGTTCAAGCGAGTGAAACTATTTCAATATTCTCATCCCAACAAGGCTGGGGGAGGGGGAGGAAAAGCTATTCCACAGCACTTGTGAATCCAGACAAATCCTGCGTCCCGCTCTGTCTCCCTCCTTCCTCATTTGATTCCCTACCTGTGAGAAAACAGCTGCCGGGTCGAACGGCTTGCACAGAGTCTTGCGCTGCTTGCAGATGGCGGGGCTGCGCACAGATTTCAGGTAAACGGCCTGCATCTCAGACTCTGAACAGAAAGGAACAAAAGCGGTTCAGTGGAGACTGTCAGCATCGTGCCCAAGAGGAGTTCAGTGCTCTCTCTGAAGAGCCTGCTGGGTGTAGATCCACACCTGTTACGAAGCCCATTCCTGTCACAAGAAGAGGCTGCGCAAAGACACAGACACCCCCCGCCCCCACACACACACACATAAATGGATATGATCGGCATGGTGAGCCGCTCTGAGTGCCACAGAAAGGCCCTTTGGCAGCCTCCTGATCCCATCTCAACCTCTTCCATTTTCACACAGTCAGACCAACCCCCTGCCAGCTTCCAGGCCCCAAAACCAAAGCCGGCAGCACCTGGCCCAGCCGGGAAGATGGCACAGGGCCTCGCCCCGTTTTCCCCAGGTCACATAAACACACAATGCCAGGCGGCAGGGATGGCCCTAGTTAAGAACATAAGAACTAGCCGGCTGGATCAGACCAGAGTCCATCTAGTCCAGCTCTCTGCTACTCGCAGTGGCCCATCAGGTGCCTTTGGGAGCTCACGTGCAGGATGTGAAAGCAATGGCCTTCTGCTGCTGCTGCTCCCGAGCACCTGGTCTGCTAAGGCATTTGCCATCTGAGATCAAAGAGGATCAAGATTGGTAGCCATAGATTGACTTCTCCTCCATAAATCTGTCCAAGCCCCTTTTAAAGCTATCCAGGTGAGTGGCCATCACCACCTCCTGTGGCAGCATATTCCAAACACCAGTCACACGTTGCGTGAAGAAGTGTTTCCTTTGATTAGTCCTAATTCTTCCCCCGGCATTTTCAATGAATGCCCCCTGGTTCTAGTATTGTGAGAGAGTGATTATAGTTGATTGAGATGCATTCCTAGCTTCATGTGCTTGCTACAAAATATATGGGCAGTGATTGCATCTAGTTGATTGGGATGCATTCTTGCTTCAATGTAATCGCTACAAGATGTATGCATTCAAGCCTGCTATATGTTACTTACTGCTATAAGGGGACATTCTTTCCTTAATCTCTGGCTTCACATGCTTTATAGATAACTAGGCTTACCCCTGACATCTTCTGTTCCAGTGGGAAATGGGATGTTTCCATAACTCCGTGGGGGTAGGTGGCCAGACAGGTGGCTTTATCTCTAACTGTCGCTGACTTTGGTGCACCTCGGCTCTGAAGTAACTCTTTCTCACATTCTTTGGGAAAACGGGAGGGGGGTTCCTGGGTGGTCGCCCATCCGAGGGCTAACGAAGGACTAAACCAGCTTAATTTCTGAGATGTGATCATAGAATCATAGAGTTGGAAGAGATCCCCAAGGGCCATCAAATCCAACCCCCTGCCATGCAGCAACACACAATCAAAGCACTCCTTTATGTACACTGAGAGCATATGCACCGGAGACAAATTCCTTGTGTGTCCAATCACACTTGGCCAATAAAGATTCTATTCTATTCTATTCTATTCTTCTATTCCTGACAGATGGCCACCCAGCCTCTGTTTAATAGGCCTCCAAAGGACACTCCACCACACTCTGAGGTAGTGCATTTCAATGTCGAACAGCCCTGACTGTCAGGAAGTTCTTCCTGATGTTTAGGTGGAATCTCTTTTCCTGCACCTTGACCCCGTTACTCCTGGTCCTAGTCTCCGGAGCAGCAGAAAACAAGCTTGCTCCCTCACCAACATGACATCCCTTCAAATATCTAAACTCGTGGTGGCGAACCTTTGGCACTCCAGATGTTATGGACTACAATTCCCATCAGCCCCTTCCAACATAGCCAATTGGCCATGCTGGAAGGGGCTGATGGGAATTGTAGTCCATAACATCTGGAGTGCCAAAGGTTCACCACCACTGATAAACATAGCTATCATGTCACCTCTTAACGTTCTCTTCACCAAACGAAACATCCCCAGCTCCCTAAGTCTCTCCTCGTAGGGCGTGAACTCCAGGCCTTTTACCATTTTGGTCGCCCTCCTCTGGACCCATTCCAGCTGGTCAATATTCTTCTTGAATTGCGGTGCCCAGAACTGTACACAATATTCCAGGTGAGGTCTGACCAATGCAGACTGGAGAGGTACAATTACATCCCTTCACCTAGACGCTATACTCCTATGGACGCAGCCCAGAATCGCATTGTATCCGATCCGTCCAAAGCTGCCAAATAAGGTCCTCGGATAATGACCCTTTACCAGAAAACACGGAGGGTTTCCCCACACGTACCGTTTAAGCCTTGCATGATCTGTGTCTCATCATTCAGAAACTGATGGAGGGAGGAACTCATCAATTCATTCTCCGAGTTCGCCGTCTCATCGGAAGAAAGCTCCACGGCTTCGTCATCAGAAACTTCTGCCTCCTCGTCTATGAACTGCTGGGCTGCACTCTGCATAGAAGAAATGAAGACTGCTGTTCTGCAGCGGTACCAGATGCACTTCTGGTACCACTGCAAAGAGCAGCAGTGACGTAGGAGGTTAAGAGCTCGTGTATCTAATCTGGAGGAACCGGGTTTAATTCCCAGCTCTGCCACCTGAGCTGTGGAGGCTTATCTGGGGAATTCAGATTAGCCTGTGCACTCCCACACACGCCAGCTGGGTGACCTTGGGCTAGTCACAGGTTCTCGGAGCTCTCTCAGCCCCATCTACCTCACAGGGGGTTCGGGGTTCGGGGGGAAGGGCAAGGAGATTGTCAGCCCCTTTGAGTTTCCTGCAGGAGAGAAAGGGGGGATATAAATCCAAACTCTTCTTCTTCTTCTACAAGGCCCGCCCTCCTCGAGACGGCAGAAGGGCCTCCAGCCATGTTGGTCTGAAACCCACAAAGCACTCCACAAAGCAAGGTGTAAAGAAAGCGTGTTTTAATTTATTACATTATTACGTTGATATAACGGTAGCCATTTTGCATGGTTTTTAGAATCAAAAATGTCTTGTCTGTTTCGCTTATTCTATCAAGGTAACAAAAATGGCAAAACGAGTTAATCGGAATAGCATTCCTTTCAATTTCTGTAACTGTTCTAACAGCTGTTGCTATGGTTTAATTAATGTTCTGAACTTGGGAGGTCCTGAAACCCTGTAAGGACCTCCTCTTCCAAGGATGAAGAAGAAGAAGAAGAAGAGTTTGGATTTATATCCCACCTTTCTCTCCTGTAGGAGACTCAAAGGGGCTGACAATCTCCTTGCCCTTCCCCCCTCACAACAAACACCCTGTGAGGTGGGTGGGGCTGAGAGAGCTCCGAGAAGCTGTGACTAGCCCAAGGTCACCCAGCTGGCGTGTGTGGGAGTGCCCAGGCTAATCTGAATTCCCCAGAGAAGCCTCCACAGCTCAGGCGGCAGAGTGGGGAATCAAACCCGCTTCCTCCAGATTAGATACACGAGCTCTTAACCTCCTACGCCACTGCTGCTCCTGGATCTGGACATATATTGGGGAGAGTTTAATTAATGTGATGATTTCATTAGTTTAACGAGGGGTAG
>NC_059426.1:182623921-182646606 GCF_021028975.2 Sphaerodactylus townsendi
GCCACAGATGCAGACGAAACATCAGGGAAAATGCTACGGGAACACAGCCATACAACCTGGAAAACCCACAACACGCAAGCAGGGGTCTGTGGCACTCGGCCATTTCTTAATTCTAGCCCAGGCTTCCACCCACTGTGGCCTGGGCCCTCTCACAGAAAACAAAGCTTTCGCTAGCATTAAAAACACCTCCAATTTTAAGGTGGCACCAGCGTCCTGCCCTCTTCCTCTTCCTTTCCTTAACTGCTCACTGCACAGAGGAACCAAGTTGAAACGTCCCCCTGGAAGACTCCAGCCGTGGCCGGACGCGACTGAGTATTGCCCCCGCAGTCCTTTGCAAGTGGATGGGCTGGCCCAGACAAGGAAAACCCAGTGGTGAATTATTGGCTACAGTCTACTCCAGTGATGGCGAACCTTTTTGAGACCGAGTGCCCAAATTGCAACCCAAAACCCACTTATTTATCGCAAAGTGCCAACACGGCAATTTAACCTGAATGCTGAGGTTTTAGTTTAGAAAAAAACAGTTGGCTCCCTCTTCCTCCACCCACCCACTCAAGCAGGGACCAGCCTGCTCAAGCCTCCAGCAAGTCCCGCGCGCACCGCTCTGTGCCTCTCTAGCATCATTGCCTCCTCTGCACCCCCCCCCCCCCCCCCCGGGCAGCAGCCACCCGGAGCACAGGCACCAGGCCCGCCAGCCGAGTCCTCCCTGCTCACCGCAGTGCGCACACATCGTGCTCAGTGGCCCAGGCCAGTCTAGATGTGTGTGCGGGTGTGTGATTTTCTACCCCCACATGACGAACTCTGTATGCGCGTGCCCACAGAGAGGGCTCTGTGCCACCTCTGGCACCCGTGCCATAGGTTCGCCAACACTGGTCTACTCAGATTGGCAGTGGCTCTGCAGGTCTCATGCGGAGGTCTTTCAAGTCACCTCCCATCTGGTCCTCACGTGGCAATGCCGGGGATCGAACCCGGGACTTCCTGCAAGCAGGGCAAATGCGCTACTCTTCTTCAGCCACGGCCCCTCCCTGAATGAACTCTGACAACAAATTAGTGAAATGGGTTTTGGGCAGAAAGTGACCCTCCCTGGCCCCCGGGGTCCCAGGGAATGTGATGACCAGCAGCTCCCAAGCCAGGCTGCAACGGCCGAGCTCAGGTTCAAGCCAGCCAATCAAAATGAAATGTCAACCTCTACTCCTCTGTGCGAAATAAATAACTAAATAAAAACCCACCTTGCTCTGGAGGGCTGAACATCCTGCAGCCGCTTCACCCCCAAGCTCAGATACAGAACGCATCTCCGTGACACCCTGCCTTGGTGTGCAGGCACAAACCTGCCCCTTTGGCTGTGGCACAAGAACTACAGCGCATGGCAAAGTGGAACCTGGCCCAGTCTGAGGCATGGTGTGACAGCAGACCTCAGAACAGCGATTCCCAACCAGGGTTCCGTGGTACCCTGGGATGCCGTGAGCATGGCCCCCCCTCACTTTTGTGGTGTCTCCCACTGGCACTAACAAGGATATGGAGCTGGCCCAGAGGGTGGGGCCTGCCGCAAGGTCAGCAGCCACTTTCCCCCCACCCCCACCCCCGTGATTCCCTTCACCCTGGGAGGGGAAGGTGGGGGGGTGGTAAGCAGGGGAACTGGGAGGGGAAGGTGGGGGGAGGATGGCAGGGGTACTGTGAGATATGAAGAGTGAGGTCAAGGGTACTGTGATGTTGAAAAGGTTGGAAAACACTGCCTCAGAAGATAGAGGAAAGAAAGGCACTGGGATTATCAGCCACCTGGGAAATGTCACTGTCGACAACGGGAACAGCTGATAGATTGACAGGGGGCTCCGACTGCGCCTGCCCTACGGCATACTTACGCCTCGGATCACTTTCCCAACGCCAACTTTGAAGCTCAGCGGCTTGGAGGCCTTCTTCTTCTTTGCGGCTGAAAAAGAAAGTTTGCTCTTGAGCTGGTCTGAAGGGGGGGGGGGGGCTCTTGTGGCTTCTGCCCCCACAAACGCAGGCTCAAGGCTGGGCAAACAGGAAAGAAAGGCCGGGGGGGGACACCCTGATTTTTTTTGGGGGGGGGTCCCCCCCCACCCCCCCCCCCCCCCACCCCCCCCCCCCCCCACCCCCCCCCCCCCCCACCCCCCCCCCCCCCCACCCCCCCCCCCCCCCACCCCCCCCCCCCCCCACCCCCCCCCCCCCCCACCCCCCCCCCCCCCCACCCCCCCCCCCCCCCACCCCCCCCCCCCCCCACCCCCCCCCCCCCCCACCCCCCCCCCCCCCCACCCCCCCCCCCCCCCACCCCCCCCCCCCCCCACCCCCCCCCCCCCCCACCCCCCCCCCCCCCCACCCCCCCCCCCCCCCACCCCCCCCCCCCCCCACCCCCCCCCCCCCCCACCCCCCCCCCCCCCCACCCCCCCCCCCCCCCACCCCCCCCCCCCCCCACCCCCCCCCCCCCCCACCCCCCCCCCCCCCCACCCCCCCCCCCCCCCACCCCCCCCCCCCCCCACCCCCCCCCCCCCCCACCCCCCCCCCCCCCCACCCCCCCCCCCCCCCACCCCCCCCCCCCCCCACCCCCCCCCCCCCCCACCCCCCCCCCCCCCCACCCCCCCCCCCCCCCACCCCCCCCCCCCCCCACCCCCCCCCCCCCCCACCCCCCCCCCCCCCCACCCCCCCCCCCCCCCACCCCCCCCCCCCCCCACCCCCCCCCCCCCCCACCCCCCCCCCCCCCCACCCCCCCCCCCCCCCACCCCCCCCCCCCCCCACCCCCCCCCCCCCCCACCCCCCCCCCCCCCCACCCCCCCCCCCCCCCACCCCCCCCCCCCCCCACCCCCCCCCCCCCCCACCCCCCCCCCCCCCCACCCCCCCCCCCCCCCACCCCCCCCCCCCCCCACCCCCCCCCCCCCCCACCCCCCCCCCCCCCCACCCCCCCCCCCCCCCACCCCCCCCCCCCCCCACCCCCCCCCCCCCCCACCCCCCCCCCCCCCCACCCCCCCCCCCCCCCACCCCCCCCCCCCCCCACCCCCCCCCCCCCCCACCCCCCCCCCCCCCCACCCCCCCCCCCCCCCACCCCCCCCCCCCCCCACCCCCCCCCCCCCCCACCCCCCCCCCCCCCCACCCCCCCCCCCCCCCACCCCCCCCCCCCCCCACCCCCCCCCCCCCCCACCCCCCCCCCCCCCCACCCCCCCCCCCCCCCACCCCCCCCCCCCCCCACCCCCCCCCCCCCCCACCCCCCCCCCCCCCCACCCCCCCCCCCCCCCACCCCCCCCCCCCCCCACCCCCCCCCCCCCCCACCCCCCCCCCCCCCCACCCCCCCCCCCCCCCACCCCCCCCCCCCCCCACCCCCCCCCCCCCCCACCCCCCCCCCCCCCCACCCCCCCCCCCCCCCACCCCCCCCCCCCCCCACCCCCCCCCCCCCCCACCCCCCCCCCCCCCCACCCCCCCCCCCCCCCACCCCCCCCCCCCCCCACCCCCCCCCCCCCCCACCCCCCCCCCCCCCCACCCCCCCCCCCCCCCACCCCCCCCCCCCCCCACCCCCCCCCCCCCCCACCCCCCCCCCCCCCCACCCCCCCCCCCCCCCACCCCCCCCCCCCCCCACCCCCCCCCCCCCCCACCCCCCCCCCCCCCCACCCCCCCCCCCCCCCACCCCCCCCCCCCCCCACCCCCCCCCCCCCCCACCCCCCCCCCCCCCCACCCCCCCCCCCCCCCACCCCCCCCCCCCCCCACCCCCCCCCCCCCCCACCCCCCCCCCCCCCCACCCCCCCCCCCCCCCACCCCCCCCCCCCCCCACCCCCCCCCCCCCCCACCCCCCCCCCCCCCCACCCCCCCCCCCCCCCACCCCCCCCCCCCCCCACCCCCCCCCCCCCCCACCCCCCCCCCCCCCCACCCCCCCCCCCCCCCACCCCCCCCCCCCCCCACCCCCCCCCCCCCCCACCCCCCCCCCCCCCCACCCCCCCCCCCCCCCACCCCCCCCCCCCCCCACCCCCCCCCCCCCCCACCCCCCCCCCCCCCCACCCCCCCCCCCCCCCACCCCCCCCCCCCCCCACCCCCCCCCCCCCCCACCCCCCCCCCCCCCCACCCCCCCCCCCCCCCACCCCCCCCCCCCCCCACCCCCCCCCCCCCCCACCCCCCCCCCCCCCCACCCCCCCCCCCCCCCACCCCCCCCCCCCCCCACCCCCCCCCCCCCCCACCCCCCCCCCCCCCCACCCCCCCCCCCCCCCACCCCCCCCCCCCCCCACCCCCCCCCCCCCCCACCCCCCCCCCCCCCCACCCCCCCCCCCCCCCACCCCCCCCCCCCCCCACCCCCCCCCCCCCCCACCCCCCCCCCCCCCCACCCCCCCCCCCCCCCACCCCCCCCCCCCCCCACCCCCCCCCCCCCCCACCCCCCCCCCCCCCCACCCCCCCCCCCCCCCACCCCCCCCCCCCCCCACCCCCCCCCCCCCCCACCCCCCCCCCCCCCCACCCCCCCCCCCCCCCACCCCCCCCCCCCCCCACCCCCCCCCCCCCCCACCCCCCCCCCCCCCCACCCCCCCCCCCCCCCACCCCCCCCCCCCCCCACCCCCCCCCCCCCCCACCCCCCCCCCCCCCCACCCCCCCCCCCCCCCACCCCCCCCCCCCCCCACCCCCCCCCCCCCCCACCCCCCCCCCCCCCCACCCCCCCCCCCCCCCACCCCCCCCCCCCCCCACCCCCCCCCCCCCCCACCCCCCCCCCCCCCCACCCCCCCCCCCCCCCACCCCCCCCCCCCCCCACCCCCCCCCCCCCCCACCCCCCCCCCCCCCCACCCCCCCCCCCCCCCACCCCCCCCCCCCCCCACCCCCCCCCCCCCCCACCCCCCCCCCCCCCCACCCCCCCCCCCCCCCACCCCCCCCCCCCCCCACCCCCCCCCCCCCCCACCCCCCCCCCCCCCCACCCCCCCCCCCCCCCACCCCCCCCCCCCCCCACCCCCCCCCCCCCCCACCCCCCCCCCCCCCCACCCCCCCCCCCCCCCACCCCCCCCCCCCCCCACCCCCCCCCCCCCCCACCCCCCCCCCCCCCCACCCCCCCCCCCCCCCACCCCCCCCCCCCCCCACCCCCCCCCCCCCCCACCCCCCCCCCCCCCCACCCCCCCCCCCCCCCACCCCCCCCCCCCCCCACCCCCCCCCCCCCCCACCCCCCCCCCCCCCCACCCCCCCCCCCCCCCACCCCCCCCCCCCCCCACCCCCCCCCCCCCCCACCCCCCCCCCCCCCCACCCCCCCCCCCCCCCACCCCCCCCCCCCCCCACCCCCCCCCCCCCCCACCCCCCCCCCCCCCCACCCCCCCCCCCCCCCACCCCCCCCCCCCCCCACCCCCCCCCCCCCCCACCCCCCCCCCCCCCCACCCCCCCCCCCCCCCACCCCCCCCCCCCCCCACCCCCCCCCCCCCCCACCCCCCCCCCCCCCCACCCCCCCCCCCCCCCACCCCCCCCCCCCCCCACCCCCCCCCCCCCCCACCCCCCCCCCCCCCCACCCCCCCCCCCCCCCACCCCCCCCCCCCCCCACCCCCCCCCCCCCCCACCCCCCCCCCCCCCCACCCCCCCCCCCCCCCACCCCCCCCCCCCCCCACCCCCCCCCCCCCCCACCCCCCCCCCCCCCCACCCCCCCCCCCCCCCACCCCCCCCCCCCCCCACCCCCCCCCCCCCCCACCCCCCCCCCCCCCCACCCCCCCCCCCCCCCACCCCCCCCCCCCCCCACCCCCCCCCCCCCCCACCCCCCCCCCCCCCCACCCCCCCCCCCCCCCACCCCCCCCCCCCCCCACCCCCCCCCCCCCCCACCCCCCCCCCCCCCCACCCCCCCCCCCCCCCACCCCCCCCCCCCCCCACCCCCCCCCCCCCCCACCCCCCCCCCCCCCCACCCCCCCCCCCCCCCACCCCCCCCCCCCCCCACCCCCCCCCCCCCCCACCCCCCCCCCCCCCCACCCCCCCCCCCCCCCACCCCCCCCCCCCCCCACCCCCCCCCCCCCCCACCCCCCCCCCCCCCCACCCCCCCCCCCCCCCACCCCCCCCCCCCCCCACCCCCCCCCCCCCCCACCCCCCCCCCCCCCCACCCCCCCCCCCCCCCACCCCCCCCCCCCCCCACCCCCCCCCCCCCCCACCCCCCCCCCCCCCCACCCCCCCCCCCCCCCACCCCCCCCCCCCCCCACCCCCCCCCCCCCCCACCCCCCCCCCCCCCCACCCCCCCCCCCCCCCACCCCCCCCCCCCCCCACCCCCCCCCCCCCCCACCCCCCCCCCCCCCCACCCCCCCCCCCCCCCACCCCCCCCCCCCCCCACCCCCCCCCCCCCCCACCCCCCCCCCCCCCCACCCCCCCCCCCCCCCACCCCCCCCCCCCCCCACCCCCCCCCCCCCCCACCCCCCCCCCCCCCCACCCCCCCCCCCCCCCACCCCCCCCCCCCCCCACCCCCCCCCCCCCCCACCCCCCCCCCCCCCCACCCCCCCCCCCCCCCACCCCCCCCCCCCCCCACCCCCCCCCCCCCCCACCCCCCCCCCCCCCCACCCCCCCCCCCCCCCACCCCCCCCCCCCCCCACCCCCCCCCCCCCCCACCCCCCCCCCCCCCCACCCCCCCCCCCCCCCACCCCCCCCCCCCCCCACCCCCCCCCCCCCCCACCCCCCCCCCCCCCCACCCCCCCCCCCCCCCACCCCCCCCCCCCCCCACCCCCCCCCCCCCCCACCCCCCCCCCCCCCCACCCCCCCCCCCCCCCACCCCCCCCCCCCCCCACCCCCCCCCCCCCCCACCCCCCCCCCCCCCCACCCCCCCCCCCCCCCACCCCCCCCCCCCCCCACCCCCCCCCCCCCCCACCCCCCCCCCCCCCCACCCCCCCCCCCCCCCACCCCCCCCCCCCCCCACCCCCCCCCCCCCCCACCCCCCCCCCCCCCCACCCCCCCCCCCCCCCACCCCCCCCCCCCCCCACCCCCCCCCCCCCCCACCCCCCCCCCCCCCCACCCCCCCCCCCCCCCACCCCCCCCCCCCCCCACCCCCCCCCCCCCCCACCCCCCCCCCCCCCCACCCCCCCCCCCCCCCACCCCCCCCCCCCCCCACCCCCCCCCCCCCCCACCCCCCCCCCCCCCCACCCCCCCCCCCCCCCACCCCCCCCCCCCCCCACCCCCCCCCCCCCCCACCCCCCCCCCCCCCCACCCCCCCCCCCCCCCACCCCCCCCCCCCCCCACCCCCCCCCCCCCCCACCCCCCCCCCCCCCCACCCCCCCCCCCCCCCACCCCCCCCCCCCCCCACCCCCCCCCCCCCCCACCCCCCCCCCCCCCCACCCCCCCCCCCCCCCACCCCCCCCCCCCCCCACCCCCCCCCCCCCCCACCCCCCCCCCCCCCCACCCCCCCCCCCCCCCACCCCCCCCCCCCCCCACCCCCCCCCCCCCCCACCCCCCCCCCCCCCCACCCCCCCCCCCCCCCACCCCCCCCCCCCCCCACCCCCCCCCCCCCCCACCCCCCCCCCCCCCCACCCCCCCCCCCCCCCACCCCCCCCCCCCCCCACCCCCCCCCCCCCCCACCCCCCCCCCCCCCCACCCCCCCCCCCCCCCACCCCCCCCCCCCCCCACCCCCCCCCCCCCCCACCCCCCCCCCCCCCCACCCCCCCCCCCCCCCACCCCCCCCCCCCCCCACCCCCCCCCCCCCCCACCCCCCCCCCCCCCCACCCCCCCCCCCCCCCACCCCCCCCCCCCCCCACCCCCCCCCCCCCCCACCCCCCCCCCCCCCCACCCCCCCCCCCCCCCACCCCCCCCCCCCCCCACCCCCCCCCCCCCCCACCCCCCCCCCCCCCCACCCCCCCCCCCCCCCACCCCCCCCCCCCCCCACCCCCCCCCCCCCCCACCCCCCCCCCCCCCCACCCCCCCCCCCCCCCACCCCCCCCCCCCCCCACCCCCCCCCCCCCCCACCCCCCCCCCCCCCCACCCCCCCCCCCCCCCACCCCCCCCCCCCCCCACCCCCCCCCCCCCCCACCCCCCCCCCCCCCCACCCCCCCCCCCCCCCACCCCCCCCCCCCCCCACCCCCCCCCCCCCCCACCCCCCCCCCCCCCCACCCCCCCCCCCCCCCACCCCCCCCCCCCCCCACCCCCCCCCCCCCCCACCCCCCCCCCCCCCCACCCCCCCCCCCCCCCACCCCCCCCCCCCCCCACCCCCCCCCCCCCCCACCCCCCCCCCCCCCCACCCCCCCCCCCCCCCACCCCCCCCCCCCCCCACCCCCCCCCCCCCCCACCCCCCCCCCCCCCCACCCCCCCCCCCCCCCACCCCCCCCCCCCCCCACCCCCCCCCCCCCCCACCCCCCCCCCCCCCCACCCCCCCCCCCCCCCACCCCCCCCCCCCCCCACCCCCCCCCCCCCCCACCCCCCCCCCCCCCCACCCCCCCCCCCCCCCACCCCCCCCCCCCCCCACCCCCCCCCCCCCCCACCCCCCCCCCCCCCCACCCCCCCCCCCCCCCACCCCCCCCCCCCCCCACCCCCCCCCCCCCCCACCCCCCCCCCCCCCCACCCCCCCCCCCCCCCACCCCCCCCCCCCCCCACCCCCCCCCCCCCCCACCCCCCCCCCCCCCCACCCCCCCCCCCCCCCACCCCCCCCCCCCCCCACCCCCCCCCCCCCCCACCCCCCCCCCCCCCCACCCCCCCCCCCCCCCACCCCCCCCCCCCCCCACCCCCCCCCCCCCCCACCCCCCCCCCCCCCCACCCCCCCCCCCCCCCACCCCCCCCCCCCCCCACCCCCCCCCCCCCCCACCCCCCCCCCCCCCCACCCCCCCCCCCCCCCACCCCCCCCCCCCCCCACCCCCCCCCCCCCCCACCCCCCCCCCCCCCCACCCCCCCCCCCCCCCACCCCCCCCCCCCCCCACCCCCCCCCCCCCCCACCCCCCCCCCCCCCCACCCCCCCCCCCCCCCACCCCCCCCCCCCCCCACCCCCCCCCCCCCCCACCCCCCCCCCCCCCCACCCCCCCCCCCCCCCACCCCCCCCCCCCCCCACCCCCCCCCCCCCCCACCCCCCCCCCCCCCCACCCCCCCCCCCCCCCACCCCCCCCCCCCCCCACCCCCCCCCCCCCCCACCCCCCCCCCCCCCCACCCCCCCCCCCCCCCACCCCCCCCCCCCCCCACCCCCCCCCCCCCCCACCCCCCCCCCCCCCCACCCCCCCCCCCCCCCACCCCCCCCCCCCCCCACCCCCCCCCCCCCCCACCCCCCCCCCCCCCCACCCCCCCCCCCCCCCACCCCCCCCCCCCCCCACCCCCCCCCCCCCCCACCCCCCCCCCCCCCCACCCCCCCCCCCCCCCACCCCCCCCCCCCCCCACCCCCCCCCCCCCCCACCCCCCCCCCCCCCCACCCCCCCCCCCCCCCACCCCCCCCCCCCCCCACCCCCCCCCCCCCCCACCCCCCCCCCCCCCCACCCCCCCCCCCCCCCACCCCCCCCCCCCCCCACCCCCCCCCCCCCCCACCCCCCCCCCCCCCCACCCCCCCCCCCCCCCACCCCCCCCCCCCCCCACCCCCCCCCCCCCCCACCCCCCCCCCCCCCCACCCCCCCCCCCCCCCACCCCCCCCCCCCCCCACCCCCCCCCCCCCCCACCCCCCCCCCCCCCCACCCCCCCCCCCCCCCACCCCCCCCCCCCCCCACCCCCCCCCCCCCCCACCCCCCCCCCCCCCCACCCCCCCCCCCCCCCACCCCCCCCCCCCCCCACCCCCCCCCCCCCCCACCCCCCCCCCCCCCCACCCCCCCCCCCCCCCACCCCCCCCCCCCCCCACCCCCCCCCCCCCCCACCCCCCCCCCCCCCCACCCCCCCCCCCCCCCACCCCCCCCCCCCCCCACCCCCCCCCCCCCCCACCCCCCCCCCCCCCCACCCCCCCCCCCCCCCACCCCCCCCCCCCCCCACCCCCCCCCCCCCCCACCCCCCCCCCCCCCCACCCCCCCCCCCCCCCACCCCCCCCCCCCCCCACCCCCCCCCCCCCCCACCCCCCCCCCCCCCCACCCCCCCCCCCCCCCACCCCCCCCCCCCCCCACCCCCCCCCCCCCCCACCCCCCCCCCCCCCCACCCCCCCCCCCCCCCACCCCCCCCCCCCCCCACCCCCCCCCCCCCCCACCCCCCCCCCCCCCCACCCCCCCCCCCCCCCACCCCCCCCCCCCCCCACCCCCCCCCCCCCCCACCCCCCCCCCCCCCCACCCCCCCCCCCCCCCACCCCCCCCCCCCCCCACCCCCCCCCCCCCCCACCCCCCCCCCCCCCCACCCCCCCCCCCCCCCACCCCCCCCCCCCCCCACCCCCCCCCCCCCCCACCCCCCCCCCCCCCCACCCCCCCCCCCCCCCACCCCCCCCCCCCCCCACCCCCCCCCCCCCCCACCCCCCCCCCCCCCCACCCCCCCCCCCCCCCACCCCCCCCCCCCCCCACCCCCCCCCCCCCCCACCCCCCCCCCCCCCCACCCCCCCCCCCCCCCACCCCCCCCCCCCCCCACCCCCCCCCCCCCCCACCCCCCCCCCCCCCCACCCCCCCCCCCCCCCACCCCCCCCCCCCCCCACCCCCCCCCCCCCCCACCCCCCCCCCCCCCCACCCCCCCCCCCCCCCACCCCCCCCCCCCCCCACCCCCCCCCCCCCCCACCCCCCCCCCCCCCCACCCCCCCCCCCCCCCACCCCCCCCCCCCCCCACCCCCCCCCCCCCCCACCCCCCCCCCCCCCCACCCCCCCCCCCCCCCACCCCCCCCCCCCCCCACCCCCCCCCCCCCCCACCCCCCCCCCCCCCCACCCCCCCCCCCCCCCACCCCCCCCCCCCCCCACCCCCCCCCCCCCCCACCCCCCCCCCCCCCCACCCCCCCCCCCCCCCACCCCCCCCCCCCCCCACCCCCCCCCCCCCCCACCCCCCCCCCCCCCCACCCCCCCCCCCCCCCACCCCCCCCCCCCCCCACCCCCCCCCCCCCCCACCCCCCCCCCCCCCCACCCCCCCCCCCCCCCACCCCCCCCCCCCCCCACCCCCCCCCCCCCCCACCCCCCCCCCCCCCCACCCCCCCCCCCCCCCACCCCCCCCCCCCCCCACCCCCCCCCCCCCCCACCCCCCCCCCCCCCCACCCCCCCCCCCCCCCACCCCCCCCCCCCCCCACCCCCCCCCCCCCCCACCCCCCCCCCCCCCCACCCCCCCCCCCCCCCACCCCCCCCCCCCCCCACCCCCCCCCCCCCCCACCCCCCCCCCCCCCCACCCCCCCCCCCCCCCACCCCCCCCCCCCCCCACCCCCCCCCCCCCCCACCCCCCCCCCCCCCCACCCCCCCCCCCCCCCACCCCCCCCCCCCCCCACCCCCCCCCCCCCCCACCCCCCCCCCCCCCCACCCCCCCCCCCCCCCACCCCCCCCCCCCCCCACCCCCCCCCCCCCCCACCCCCCCCCCCCCCCACCCCCCCCCCCCCCCACCCCCCCCCCCCCCCACCCCCCCCCCCCCCCACCCCCCCCCCCCCCCACCCCCCCCCCCCCCCACCCCCCCCCCCCCCCACCCCCCCCCCCCCCCACCCCCCCCCCCCCCCACCCCCCCCCCCCCCCACCCCCCCCCCCCCCCACCCCCCCCCCCCCCCACCCCCCCCCCCCCCCACCCCCCCCCCCCCCCACCCCCCCCCCCCCCCACCCCCCCCCCCCCCCACCCCCCCCCCCCCCCACCCCCCCCCCCCCCCACCCCCCCCCCCCCCCACCCCCCCCCCCCCCCACCCCCCCCCCCCCCCACCCCCCCCCCCCCCCACCCCCCCCCCCCCCCACCCCCCCCCCCCCCCACCCCCCCCCCCCCCCACCCCCCCCCCCCCCCACCCCCCCCCCCCCCCACCCCCCCCCCCCCCCACCCCCCCCCCCCCCCACCCCCCCCCCCCCCCACCCCCCCCCCCCCCCACCCCCCCCCCCCCCCACCCCCCCCCCCCCCCACCCCCCCCCCCCCCCACCCCCCCCCCCCCCCACCCCCCCCCCCCCCCACCCCCCCCCCCCCCCACCCCCCCCCCCCCCCACCCCCCCCCCCCCCCACCCCCCCCCCCCCCCACCCCCCCCCCCCCCCACCCCCCCCCCCCCCCACCCCCCCCCCCCCCCACCCCCCCCCCCCCCCACCCCCCCCCCCCCCCACCCCCCCCCCCCCCCACCCCCCCCCCCCCCCACCCCCCCCCCCCCCCACCCCCCCCCCCCCCCACCCCCCCCCCCCCCCACCCCCCCCCCCCCCCACCCCCCCCCCCCCCCACCCCCCCCCCCCCCCACCCCCCCCCCCCCCCACCCCCCCCCCCCCCCACCCCCCCCCCCCCCCACCCCCCCCCCCCCCCACCCCCCCCCCCCCCCACCCCCCCCCCCCCCCACCCCCCCCCCCCCCCACCCCCCCCCCCCCCCACCCCCCCCCCCCCCCACCCCCCCCCCCCCCCACCCCCCCCCCCCCCCACCCCCCCCCCCCCCCACCCCCCCCCCCCCCCACCCCCCCCCCCCCCCACCCCCCCCCCCCCCCACCCCCCCCCCCCCCCACCCCCCCCCCCCCCCACCCCCCCCCCCCCCCACCCCCCCCCCCCCCCACCCCCCCCCCCCCCCACCCCCCCCCCCCCCCACCCCCCCCCCCCCCCACCCCCCCCCCCCCCCACCCCCCCCCCCCCCCACCCCCCCCCCCCCCCACCCCCCCCCCCCCCCACCCCCCCCCCCCCCCACCCCCCCCCCCCCCCACCCCCCCCCCCCCCCACCCCCCCCCCCCCCCACCCCCCCCCCCCCCCACCCCCCCCCCCCCCCACCCCCCCCCCCCCCCACCCCCCCCCCCCCCCACCCCCCCCCCCCCCCACCCCCCCCCCCCCCCACCCCCCCCCCCCCCCACCCCCCCCCCCCCCCACCCCCCCCCCCCCCCACCCCCCCCCCCCCCCACCCCCCCCCCCCCCCACCCCCCCCCCCCCCCACCCCCCCCCCCCCCCACCCCCCCCCCCCCCCACCCCCCCCCCCCCCCACCCCCCCCCCCCCCCACCCCCCCCCCCCCCCACCCCCCCCCCCCCCCACCCCCCCCCCCCCCCACCCCCCCCCCCCCCCACCCCCCCCCCCCCCCACCCCCCCCCCCCCCCACCCCCCCCCCCCCCCACCCCCCCCCCCCCCCACCCCCCCCCCCCCCCACCCCCCCCCCCCCCCACCCCCCCCCCCCCCCACCCCCCCCCCCCCCCACCCCCCCCCCCCCCCACCCCCCCCCCCCCCCACCCCCCCCCCCCCCCACCCCCCCCCCCCCCCACCCCCCCCCCCCCCCACCCCCCCCCCCCCCCACCCCCCCCCCCCCCCACCCCCCCCCCCCCCCACCCCCCCCCCCCCCCACCCCCCCCCCCCCCCACCCCCCCCCCCCCCCACCCCCCCCCCCCCCCACCCCCCCCCCCCCCCACCCCCCCCCCCCCCCACCCCCCCCCCCCCCCACCCCCCCCCCCCCCCACCCCCCCCCCCCCCCACCCCCCCCCCCCCCCACCCCCCCCCCCCCCCACCCCCCCCCCCCCCCACCCCCCCCCCCCCCCACCCCCCCCCCCCCCCACCCCCCCCCCCCCCCACCCCCCCCCCCCCCCACCCCCCCCCCCCCCCACCCCCCCCCCCCCCCACCCCCCCCCCCCCCCACCCCCCCCCCCCCCCACCCCCCCCCCCCCCCACCCCCCCCCCCCCCCACCCCCCCCCCCCCCCACCCCCCCCCCCCCCCACCCCCCCCCCCCCCCACCCCCCCCCCCCCCCACCCCCCCCCCCCCCCACCCCCCCCCCCCCCCACCCCCCCCCCCCCCCACCCCCCCCCCCCCCCACCCCCCCCCCCCCCCACCCCCCCCCCCCCCCACCCCCCCCCCCCCCCACCCCCCCCCCCCCCCACCCCCCCCCCCCCCCACCCCCCCCCCCCCCCACCCCCCCCCCCCCCCACCCCCCCCCCCCCCCACCCCCCCCCCCCCCCACCCCCCCCCCCCCCCACCCCCCCCCCCCCCCACCCCCCCCCCCCCCCACCCCCCCCCCCCCCCACCCCCCCCCCCCCCCACCCCCCCCCCCCCCCACCCCCCCCCCCCCCCACCCCCCCCCCCCCCCACCCCCCCCCCCCCCCACCCCCCCCCCCCCCCACCCCCCCCCCCCCCCACCCCCCCCCCCCCCCACCCCCCCCCCCCCCCACCCCCCCCCCCCCCCACCCCCCCCCCCCCCCACCCCCCCCCCCCCCCACCCCCCCCCCCCCCCACCCCCCCCCCCCCCCACCCCCCCCCCCCCCCACCCCCCCCCCCCCCCACCCCCCCCCCCCCCCACCCCCCCCCCCCCCCACCCCCCCCCCCCCCCACCCCCCCCCCCCCCCACCCCCCCCCCCCCCCACCCCCCCCCCCCCCCACCCCCCCCCCCCCCCACCCCCCCCCCCCCCCACCCCCCCCCCCCCCCACCCCCCCCCCCCCCCACCCCCCCCCCCCCCCACCCCCCCCCCCCCCCACCCCCCCCCCCCCCCACCCCCCCCCCCCCCCACCCCCCCCCCCCCCCACCCCCCCCCCCCCCCACCCCCCCCCCCCCCCACCCCCCCCCCCCCCCACCCCCCCCCCCCCCCACCCCCCCCCCCCCCCACCCCCCCCCCCCCCCACCCCCCCCCCCCCCCACCCCCCCCCCCCCCCACCCCCCCCCCCCCCCACCCCCCCCCCCCCCCACCCCCCCCCCCCCCCACCCCCCCCCCCCCCCACCCCCCCCCCCCCCCACCCCCCCCCCCCCCCACCCCCCCCCCCCCCCACCCCCCCCCCCCCCCACCCCCCCCCCCCCCCACCCCCCCCCCCCCCCACCCCCCCCCCCCCCCACCCCCCCCCCCCCCCACCCCCCCCCCCCCCCACCCCCCCCCCCCCCCACCCCCCCCCCCCCCCACCCCCCCCCCCCCCCACCCCCCCCCCCCCCCACCCCCCCCCCCCCCCACC
Source organism: Sphaerodactylus townsendi (assembly GCF_021028975.2). NCBI lineage: Eukaryota > Metazoa > Chordata > Lepidosauria > Squamata > Sphaerodactylidae > Sphaerodactylus > Sphaerodactylus townsendi. Next base: position 182,638,770 of record NC_059426.1, read on the forward strand.
CCCCCCCCCCCCCACCCCCCCCCCCCCCCACCCCCCCCCCCCCCCACCCCCCCCCCCCCCCACCCCCCCCCCCCCCCACCCCCCCCCCCCCCCACCCCCCCCCCCCCCCACCCCCCCCCCCCCCCACCCCCCCCCCCCCCCACCCCCCCCCCCCCCCACCCCCCCCCCCCCCCACCCCCCCCCCCCCCCACCCCCCCCCCCCCCCACCCCCCCCCCCCCCCACCCCCCCCCCCCCCCACCCCCCCCCCCCCCCACCCCCCCCCCCCCCCACCCCCCCCCCCCCCCACCCCCCCCCCCCCCCACCCCCCCCCCCCCCCACCCCCCCCCCCCCCCACCCCCCCCCCCCCCCACCCCCCCCCCCCCCCACCCCCCCCCCCCCCCACCCCCCCCCCCCCCCACCCCCCCCCCCCCCCACCCCCCCCCCCCCCCACCCCCCCCCCCCCCCACCCCCCCCCCCCCCCACCCCCCCCCCCCCCCACCCCCCCCCCCCCCCACCCCCCCCCCCCCCCACCCCCCCCCCCCCCCACCCCCCCCCCCCCCCACCCCCCCCCCCCCCCACCCCCCCCCCCCCCCACCCCCCCCCCCCCCCACCCCCCCCCCCCCCCACCCCCCCCCCCCCCCACCCCCCCCCCCCCCCACCCCCCCCCCCCCCCACCCCCCCCCCCCCCCACCCCCCCCCCCCCCCACCCCCCCCCCCCCCCACCCCCCCCCCCCCCCACCCCCCCCCCCCCCCACCCCCCCCCCCCCCCACCCCCCCCCCCCCCCACCCCCCCCCCCCCCCACCCCCCCCCCCCCCCACCCCCCCCCCCCCCCACCCCCCCCCCCCCCCACCCCCCCCCCCCCCCACCCCCCCCCCCCCCCACCCCCCCCCCCCCCCACCCCCCCCCCCCCCCACCCCCCCCCCCCCCCACCCCCCCCCCCCCCCACCCCCCCCCCCCCCCACCCCCCCCCCCCCCCACCCCCCCCCCCCCCCACCCCCCCCCCCCCCCACCCCCCCCCCCCCCCACCCCCCCCCCCCCCCACCCCCCCCCCCCCCCACCCCCCCCCCCCCCCACCCCCCCCCCCCCCCACCCCCCCCCCCCCCCACCCCCCCCCCCCCCCACCCCCCCCCCCCCCCACCCCCCCCCCCCCCCACCCCCCCCCCCCCCCACCCCCCCCCCCCCCCACCCCCCCCCCCCCCCACCCCCCCCCCCCCCCACCCCCCCCCCCCCCCACCCCCCCCCCCCCCCACCCCCCCCCCCCCCCACCCCCCCCCCCCCCCACCCCCCCCCCCCCCCACCCCCCCCCCCCCCCACCCCCCCCCCCCCCCACCCCCCCCCCCCCCCACCCCCCCCCCCCCCCACCCCCCCCCCCCCCCACCCCCCCCCCCCCCCACCCCCCCCCCCCCCCACCCCCCCCCCCCCCCACCCCCCCCCCCCCCCACCCCCCCCCCCCCCCACCCCCCCCCCCCCCCACCCCCCCCCCCCCCCACCCCCCCCCCCCCCCACCCCCCCCCCCCCCCACCCCCCCCCCCCCCCACCCCCCCCCCCCCCCACCCCCCCCCCCCCCCACCCCCCCCCCCCCCCACCCCCCCCCCCCCCCACCCCCCCCCCCCCCCACCCCCCCCCCCCCCCACCCCCCCCCCCCCCCACCCCCCCCCCCCCCCACCCCCCCCCCCCCCCACCCCCCCCCCCCCCCACCCCCCCCCCCCCCCACCCCCCCCCCCCCCCACCCCCCCCCCCCCCCACCCCCCCCCCCCCCCACCCCCCCCCCCCCCCACCCCCCCCCCCCCCCACCCCCCCCCCCCCCCACCCCCCCCCCCCCCCACCCCCCCCCCCCCCCACCCCCCCCCCCCCCCACCCCCCCCCCCCCCCACCCCCCCCCCCCCCCACCCCCCCCCCCCCCCACCCCCCCCCCCCCCCACCCCCCCCCCCCCCCACCCCCCCCCCCCCCCACCCCCCCCCCCCCCCACCCCCCCCCCCCCCCACCCCCCCCCCCCCCCACCCCCCCCCCCCCCCACCCCCCCCCCCCCCCACCCCCCCCCCCCCCCACCCCCCCCCCCCCCCACCCCCCCCCCCCCCCACCCCCCCCCCCCCCCACCCCCCCCCCCCCCCACCCCCCCCCCCCCCCACCCCCCCCCCCCCCCACCCCCCCCCCCCCCCACCCCCCCCCCCCCCCACCCCCCCCCCCCCCCACCCCCCCCCCCCCCCACCCCCCCCCCCCCCCACCCCCCCCCCCCCCATAGATTTCACAGCTGCCAGATCTTTAGCTGGTTGTTGGCCTTCATTATAATTCGAGCCTCACCCAGAGGCCTAGGAAGTTGTAATGTTTCGGCGCAGTATTCGTACAGATCCCAGCAGGGCTGCCTTCTGAATCTGACCGATGTTGATGTTGTCGATTTGAAGATGTTTCAAGTGCTGCCCTGGTGTTTTTGGGATGGCGCCCAGGGTACTGATGACCACTGGGGAGACCTCAGCTGGTTATTATTATTTAAAGATCTTGTTTCCACCAGCACCTAGTCTAGGGCTGTGGTCCCCAACAACAGCTTGCCTGCAAACTTCTCTTCTGACAGGTTGACCTTGGCAGTGTTGCCCACTTTCCAGGCCTTGAGCCAGAGATTCCTCTGAACCAGAACTGTTGCAGCCTGAGACCTTGCACACAAAAAGGATATCGAAGAGATAGAGAAAGTGCAGAGAAGGGCAACAAGGATGATTTAGGGACTGGAGCACCTTCCCTATGAGGAGAGGCTGCAGTGTTTGGGACTCTTTAGTTTGGAGAGGAGACGTCTGAGGGGGGATATGATTAAAGTCTATAAAATTATGCATGGGGTAGAAAATGTGGACAGAGAGAAATGTTTCTCTCTTTCTTTCTCACAATACTAGAACCAGGGGGCATCCATTGAAAATGCTGGGGGGAAGAATTAGGACTAATAAAAGGACACTTCTTCACGCAACATGTGATTGGTGTTTGGAATATGCTTCCACAGGAGGTGGTGATGGCCACTCACCTGGATAGCTTTAAAAGGGGCTTGGAAAGATTTATGGAGGAGAAGTCGATTTATGGCTACCAATCTTGATCCTCTTTGATCTGAGATTGCAAATGCCTTAGCAGTCCAGGTGCTCGGGAGCAACAGCCACAGAAGGCCATTGCTTTCACCTCCTGCATGTGAGCTCCCAAAGGCACCTGGTGGGCCACTGCGAGTAGCAAAGAGCTGGACTAGATGGACTCTGGTCTGATCCAGTAGGCTTGTTCTTATGCTCTTATGTCTGGGCCGGATCTGGCTGAAGAGGTCTGTTCTGGGTCCATGTTGCTCTCAGTGATCTGAGCGCTCAGATGGCAGAGGTTCCTCCTTTGTGCAAGGCTCCTGTGCCTCTGTGCAGCGGAGAAATGGAACTCACGGAGTCCTCCTCCTCCTCACAGTTCTCTTTGAAAGAGGGGGGGATGCCCAGGAGGTCTCTTTGTGGGGGGAGCTGAAGGCTTTGATTGTGACCCACTCCCTGGTCGCGTATCTGCTCCCCTTCTTCTAGACTCCCAAAGGGAGGGGGAAGTACAACACGTGGGCTCAGACTTCTCTGCGAGGCCTGGTGACACAGCGGTCCCTGTGGCTCCCCCGGGCCTGTTGCGTCAGGAAAAGCTGCAGAAGAGGCCAGGAGACCGAGAGCTCCCACCCAGTCATCTCATCTCCACTCTGCATGCAGGCCTCAGACTCCGAGGAAGGCTGCAGAGCTGGCCTCAGGGATGGTGGGCCTGGGAGGTTCTCAGACCCTCCCTTTGGTCCCAGCGACGAGGCCCAAGTGGGCTGGGGCACTGCAGGTGGGGCTGGGCACCCGTCCCCCCAGGCGCCTCGTCAGCGCGCAGGAAGCTCCTCTGTGGTGCCTGGCCTGACTTCCCCTTCCTCCTCCTCCCTGCCTTCTCTGCTGACGAGAGAGGGGCAGACATGGGGACTGTCTGTTCCAGTTCTTGATTCAGCAGAGCTGCTCCAAAAGCAGCAACCCGATCAGACTAAGAGCTATGAAAACGGGAGGGGAAGGACTGCCCCCTGTAGTTCTGGGAGGAGCAAGTTTTCCACAGCCCTGTTCGGACAGTAGGGGGTCGGGGGCCAAATCGAGTGTGAATAACGCAGCCCCATTGAAGGAAAAAGGCCCAACTCTCAAAACGCTGCAGGCTCTCTGGGATGCAGCGGAGGGCTGGAAACACCCACAGCGCTCTGTCTGGGCAATGATCTGGGGGAGGCACACATCGGAGCCTGTAAGGTTTTCCTCCTTTTATTTAGAAGTGCCTTTTTGTTCAGGTGAGCCCCCGCCCGTGAACTGGGAGACGGCAGCAGGGATTGGCTTGGCAGGAACACCCCCCCTCCCCCACCCACAAGTCTTCTCAGCGGCCGGAATGTCAGCTTGGACCAAGAGACACAGCAGATGGCAGGACAAGTCGACTGTCTGAGGATCACCTATCTGTAATCAATGTTGGGGGAGGGGGGGGAGGCACAGCAGCGGAGAGGCTCCCCCTCTTTCTGGAAGGGAAACTGGGCCGTGCACCCTGAAATCCACCACAACGACCTGGAATTCTTTTGCAACAGCTGGAACGGGAGGGGAAGGGCAAAGCCACTATGACCTCTCAGGCTCCCCACATTTCAACTCTGCACTTTGAAAAGTTCTTGCTTCTCAACCGGAGGCTCCCGAGCACTTGTTTACACCAGAGTTGGATCAAGTGCTTTTTTCCAGCTCCAAGCCGGGTACGATAATAAACTAACTTGGGCCAAGAATATACCAATTCAGACTGCAGGACGAAGACTCACACCATCCCCCCCCAACATTCCTCTATTGCAGTGATGGCGAACCTTTTCGAGACCGAGTGCCCAAATTGCAAACCAAAACCCACTTATTTATCGCAAAGTGCCAATACGGCAATTTAACCTGAATACTGAGGTTTTAGTATAGAAAAAACGGTTGGTCCAAGGCGCGCGTTACTTGGGAGTAAGCTTGGTGGTAGTCGGCGGCTTTGCTTTGAAGCAACCGTGCAACTCTTCCAACGGGTGAATCACGACCCTAGGAGGGTTTACTCAGAAGCAAGTCCCATTGCCAGCAACTGAGCTTACTCCCAGGTAAAGGATCGCGCGGGGGGGGCACTCTGCAGTGCCCACAGAGAGGGCTCTGAGTGCCACCTCTGGCACCCGTGCCATAGGTTCGCCACCACTGCTCTATTGCATTTCTCGATCCCCTGCCTTCCTTCCCACTGGGCACTGGAAGCAGATACCGTTACCAGGATGTGATCAGCCCTGAGTCTCAGTGAAAAAAGCATATTACAATTATTATTATTATTTTGCCACCAAGTCACAGTTGACACGTGACAAACCCTGATGGGGTTTTCAAGGCAGGAGATGTTGAGAGGTGGTTTGCCATTCCCTGCCTCTGCGTCACGACCCTGGGGTTCTCTGGGGGTCTCCCACCCATGGCCGATCGTGCTTAGCTCCTGAGATCTGACAAGATCGGGCTGGCTAGCGTGGGCTTCCCAGGCCAGGCCAGGCCAGACTGCAAGCAGAATCCATAAACATGCTATCTGTGCTACGTCCGGGGGCTTCCTTTCGGGTGGACCCATCCTTACATGCAGTCTGCAGTCATGCAGCCCAGGAGGCCTCTGCTAGAGCACGCGAATTCATACCCATTCTCGGCTTTCCTTTTCAGAGTCTCCTGTTCCCTCAGGAGGGCTTGGTGTTCTTCGTAGGCGGCCAAAAGCCTGTCCAGAGTGGAACAAAGAAAACAGCATCCCCAGATTAGACGTCGAGGTCTGGAAACGCAGGCGGCTTCTGCTGCAGGCCTCGCTCCTCCGCCTGGGCTCCCTCCCGCTGCCGTAACTCCCCTGGAGCAGCGAGGCCTGCCCCTCTGGCCAACGCTGGGACACCCAGGCCTGGTGGGCACCAAGAAAGCCGAGTCTGCCTTCAGCTGCTTACGAATTATACCTCAAAAGCGAAATCCACTCCTGAAGAGAATGCACCACCTCCCACCTACAAAGTGTTACCATCACATTGCCATCCTGAGCAGGCAGGACCTCCTGGGAAGAAGCCCCCATCTGCAGCCCCCCCCCCCCACTGGTCTCTGTGCCCTGCACTCTCATTCACTCGTGCCGCCAATGCTGGAATAAACTGGGGGGGAGGGGAGGGGAGACGGGGACTCACTTGTTCACATCCAGACCAAAATCTTCAAGAAATTCCACTTTTCGCTGGGAAAACAAAATCCTCATCTTTATAGGCAAGGGACCGCCGATGGCTTTGTCAAAGCACACAAGGATGTTCTCTTCATTTTGCTTTAGGTCCCCGTTGTACTCCATTTCCAGCAAGTTGAGATATAACTTGGGGTTATCCTAAGTACAGAGAGAGATTTTGACTGTGTGCTACTTTTCCAGATCAAGAGAACAAAAATGTGCAGCTGTTGTGAGTTTTGGGGGCTGTGTGGCCGCAGTCTAGTAGGTTCTGCTCCTGATGTTCCGCTCTGCAAAACGTTTCTGTGGGCAAAATGCTAGGAGAAGAAACTACCAGATCATGGCCACACAGCCCCGAAACCCGCAACAGCCTCCTCCATTACCTGCTGCCGACCTTGGGGCTGTCTCGGCTCCGAAGACTGTATCCGGGAATTCTTGGGAAATAGGGAGGGGGACTTTCAGCGGGGGATAAAGGGGCCAGCTTTCACCAAGTATGGTGCTTGTATGCCTCATCATTAAACGCTACTGATTGATATTTTGGAGTCTGTTTATTGGCTTAAGGTCCCAAGACCTAACACTAACACAGCGAGGCAGGCAGACGGCCCTGACTGATTCCCTGGCGGCGGCCACAGGAATCTGTTTTCCCGCACACAACATATTTAAAAGGTGTACTCCCCCCAAAAATTAACCTGCTTCACTGTCTGCCCATCAACAATTTCCTCCAAGAAGAGATACGCAAGACAGCAAGAAACTGTGAAAAGAAAATCTGTCTTCTCTGTCCTCCCCCACAGCTACCCACTCTGTCAGCATTGCTATGATCAGTACTCACCCCACAACTGCGGACATTCCTCAAAGCAGGGCCGGAAGGTGTTTGCACGTGATCTAGGAATCAGTGTTACCTCCCTCAGGAGGGGCAGCTGAGACCAAAACTTTGGACATCTGGATGCTTATGACTACCCATAAAGAATGGCATCCAATACATCCAACAGCTTGAGAATTCCATTTATGTCAAATTCATTATGGGTTGTTGTTGGGGGTTTTTTTTGCTTTTTTAAAAAAAACTTCTAGTCCTTATTTCCATCAAGTTCTATCAATAATTCTTGCCTTAAGAACATAAGAACGAGCCTGCTGGATCAGACCAGAGTCCATCTAGTCCAGCACTCTGCTACTCGCAGTGGCCCACTGGGTGCCTTTGGGAGCTCACGTGCAGGAGGTGAAAGCAAGGGCCTTCTGCTGCTGCTGCTGCTGCTCCCGAGCACCTGGTCTGCTAAGGCATTTAAGAACATAAGAACGAGCCTGCTGGATCAGACCAGAGTCCATCTAGTCCAGCACTCTGCTACTCGCAGTGGCCCACTGGGTGCCTTTCGGAGCTCACGTGCAGGAGGTGAAAGCAAGGGCCTTCTGCTGCTGCTGCTGCTGCTCCTGAGCACCTGGTCTGCTAAGGCATTTAAGAACATAAGAACGAGCCTGCTGGATCAGACCAGAGTCCATCTAGTCCAGCACTCTGCTACTCGCAGTGGCCCACTGGGTGCCTTTCGGAGCTCACGTGCAGGAGGTGAAAGCAAGGACCTTCTGCTGCTGCTGCTCCTGAGCACCTGGTCTGCTAAGGCATTTAAGAACATAAGAACGAGCCTGCTGGATCAGACCAGAGTCCATCTAGTCC
>NC_059426.1:182646690-182674617 GCF_021028975.2 Sphaerodactylus townsendi
ATCTACTCTTTTCAGTGAAACCACGTGCAGCTGAGCTAAAGCAGAGGAAACCACTGTGGGGAATCTCCACAGAGAATCTGCAGCAGCACGCAAAATTTTAGGTGCCACAGTGAAACTGAAAAGAGCACCATGCAGCAGGCAGGCAAATAAAAGATCTGCTTTGGCTGGCAACACTTGTGTTCTCCCACGCTGTGGGAACATCAGCTGTCAAAATGGATCTTTTTATAATGTCCTGAAGGCATTATATTTGTGCTATTTGGAATCCTCCATAGTCCATGGTTCCTTCCGCACACACAGAATAATGCGTTTTCAAACCACTTTTCACAACTGTTTGCAAGTGGATTTTGCTATTCTGCCCAGCTTCCAAGAGCATTGAAAGCAGTTTGAAAGGGCATTATTCCGCAGGTGCGGAAGGACCCCATGAATATCTGGAGGGCCAGAGTCTGACACCCCTGTTTTAGAAGGAAGAATGAAAATAATCTTATATTTTATTGTTTAGTGAAATCAACATCTTCCTCCTTCTCTTTAGATGCACCCCTTCCTGAGAAGCATCTCATTTAACAACAGTGCTGGGGATCTGGTGTATTTTAATGAAAATGGTGAACTAGCAGCTGGGTTGGATATTGTAAACTGGGTGACTTTCCCCAATCAGTCCTTCTCAAGAGTCAAAGTAGGAACTCTGGATCCACAGGCTTCACCGGGCCACAAGCTGAGTGTTAAAGTGGAGGCCATCACTTGGCCCAACACATTTAATCAGGTGGGACTGAGATAGAACTTACCAAGTAGAAATGCAAACCATCATTACCAGGCTCTTTAGTGTGTGTAGTAGTCAGAGCTGTACAAAAAGCGAAGGGAGAATAGAATGGAAACACTGCTGTATAATGCATAGGAACAGAAGGCAGACATCAAGTATCCCCAATATCACAAAAATCACAAAAATCAAGAAGTGCTTAAAAAGGAAGAAGCAAAAAGGAAGAAGCAAAACCTAAATCTCTTGGAGTCCAGGTAACTGGAATGTGGGTGGGAGGGGAATTCATTTCTGCAGAAGCCAGTGGAAGATGTCTCATTAGGCAACGGTGTGGGCAGCGAAACAAACTTATGCCTTGTGCTTGCAATGTGTCATCGAGTCACAGCCCCATTATACTGACCCTGTAAGATTTTTAATGCAAGAGGTGGGCAGAGGTGACTTGCCATTGCTTGCCTCTGAAAAGCAACCCTCATCTTCATTCATTTCTCCTTCTTAGATTCTGAAATTTGTGCTTCCAATATCTGATGAGGTCAGGGAAGCTTGTGCTGTCCAAACTGGAGCTGATGCCTAACACTTGTTCTCCTGTCACAAATGTCTGCCATGATAGACTTGGTCAATACCCGAGGAATTTGGTAAAATTCAGATTCGGATTTATTCGGGCATGAAATGATCTTTATGCTTGAATAAGACAAATAACATATTCGGGTGCGTCAGATTTTTTTTTTTGGTATTTTTGGTGTTTTTTCACAATTTGGACTGCAGAGGGCACATCTTTAAAGCTAGTGGCACCAAAATGTCAGTGTCTCATCCGGAGACTGTGCTGATGATGTTTCCAAAGTTTGGTGAAGTTTGGTTTGGGGGGCTCCTGAAAGGAACCAGCTAACTTTGGTAAAGTTTGGATGGCAGGGCACTCGTTCTGTGGGCATCAGGTTCACCTTCAACTGGGTGTCCACAGTATTTGCCTTTCACAAGCAAACTTTAACAAAGTTGGCTGGTTCCTTTCAGGAGACTCACACCAGCAGCCCTACAGGAAATTAGATGCCCCTACCCAGAGCAACCCCCCCCAGAGCCCCTCCCAAATCTCCAGCACAGAGCCAGCTGGACAGAACAGCAAGCCCCATTGAAGTCTGCGGTGGATAAAGTTAATTAACTTGTTGTGCATTTTCTCCTAATTTTATGACTAGGTGGTGCCCCTGGCTGTGTGTAATGACAACTGCCATCCAGGCTACTACAAAGAGAAGAAGGAGGGCGAGCAGTTCTGTTGCTACAATTGTGTTCCATGTCCGGAAGGGAAGATTTCTGACCAGAAGGGTAGGTGACATCAAGCCTTCTCTCATGATATATTTGGTAATCGGCTTGGTAAATACCCTAAAAATTGGTAAAATTCAGATTTATTTGGGCATAAAATTATCTGTATGCCTAAATAAGACAAATAATAAATTCAGATAAACCCGAAACATTTGGGTCCGTTTGATTTTTTTTTTGTATTTTTGGGGTGATCTTTCACGTTTTGGCATGCAGGGGGCGCATTTTTAAAGCTAGTGGCTTTAAAGCTAGTGGCATTTCAGAGTATCGCCCCGAGATGGTCCTAATGACACCACTCAAGTTTGGTGAAGTTTGTTTCGGAGGGGGGACTTATTGACCCCCAAAGAAGGTGCCCCCATTGTTTCCAAAGGGAGCTAACAGGAGATGGAGCTTCCCTTTTGAGGGTCCATAACTTTGGCCCCCTTTTGATTCCTATCCACAATTTTTTGTTTACAATGTTGGTTTAAGTTATTATTTAAGATGCTAAATATATAAAAATGATGCTTATGCAGCATTGATATGCAACATCTTTTTATATTCCATTTAACATTTATATTTCATTTATTTACAAGCCTTTATTGGCATACAAAACAGGACAACATTTCAAAGAAAAACAAAATGAAAAAACACAGTTAGAATTACTAATTTCCAGTATAAAATTTGCAACAGTCTCGCAAAAGAGCACACCAGAGCTGTTCAGGAGGTTGGGTATCTTGTAACACTCTTGCCACTGAGAACATTGCAAGAAAATGGAATTCATGTATTTCATGCATATCTTATCGTGTTTAGGGCATACAAGCAGAAAGTGGTCAAGTGTTTCAATCGTAATCAGATCACAAGAACAAACCCTTTTAGAACATTCCATATTCTTAAGTCTTCCCTCCAGAAGAGCTGATGGCAACACATTACATCTTGCGGTAGCCAAGTCTCTCCTCTGGGTGGGATTAATCAACAGATGAAGATATGTTGCCACTATTCCATGCTCGCATGGGATTCATAATGTAGTCGGGGAGCAGGATGTTTTGGCTGCAAGAGTCAAATAATGAAAATCAAGATGATTTATCTTAGTTGCCATTGTTCCGTTGCATATGGTTACTATATATTTCCAATCCTAGTGTTAGACAAAAGGAGTGTGTAATCAGCATATATGCAAGACTGAAAAATGGGAGGGGCCAAGTTTAGGAGCATGACTGTTAATTTTGGAAAGGTACGGAATTAAGTCATTCTCAAAGATATTGAACAGGGTAGGAGGCAAGACGGAGCCCGGCTTTACTCCCTTATGCTAGGGCAGTGATGGTGAACCTTTGGCACTCCAGATGTTATGGACTACAATTCCCATCAGCCCCTGCCAGCACGGCCAATTGACCATGCTGGCAGGGGCTGATGGGAATTGTAGTCCATAACATCTGGAGTGCCAAAGGTTCGCCACCACGGTGCTAGTGTGTAGCTTTGGTCAAACATTCACAATAGCATTTCATCTGGCCATTAGGATTTGAGTGGCGTTGTCTGATCAAAATTAAAAGCCTCCTAGCCATTTTTAATGAAAGCATCAACCAGTTTTGTGCAGTGATATGAATGCAGGTCTGCAATCAGGTAAATGCCGGTTTGAATCACCACTCTGCCATGGCAGCTCACTGTGGCAGTCACAAACACATATCTGAACCTACTTCATATAGTTTTTGTGAGGGTATAATGGAGGGGATGGTCACCATTGATCAGAAAGGAGGGGTGTAAACAACATAAAGAAATAAACTGCAGTCGTGCTTCATTTGGGTATCTGGGAGCATGAAAAGAAACTGCATGTTTGACATCTTTAAAAGTCATATGTTCCCTCTTTCAGATATGGACGACTGTTTCAAATGCCCAGAAGATCAGTATCCCCCCACCCCCCCCCCCCCCCACCCCCCCCCCCCCCCACCCCCCCCCCCCCCCACCCCCCCCCCCCCCCACCCCCCCCCCCCCCCACCCCCCCCCCCCCCCACCCCCCCCCCCCCCCACCCCCCCCCCCCCCCACCCCCCCCCCCCCCCACCCCCCCCCCCCCCCACCCCCCCCCCCCCCCACCCCCCCCCCCCCCCACCCCCCCCCCCCCCCACCCCCCCCCCCCCCCACCCCCCCCCCCCCCCACCCCCCCCCCCCCCCACCCCCCCCCCCCCCCACCCCCCCCCCCCCCCACCCCCCCCCCCCCCCACCCCCCCCCCCCCCCACCCCCCCCCCCCCCCACCCCCCCCCCCCCCCACCCCCCCCCCCCCCCACCCCCCCCCCCCCCCACCCCCCCCCCCCCCCACCCCCCCCCCCCCCCACCCCCCCCCCCCCCCACCCCCCCCCCCCCCCACCCCCCCCCCCCCCCACCCCCCCCCCCCCCCACCCCCCCCCCCCCCCACCCCCCCCCCCCCCCACCCCCCCCCCCCCCCACCCCCCCCCCCCCCCACCCCCCCCCCCCCCCACCCCCCCCCCCCCCCACCCCCCCCCCCCCCCACCCCCCCCCCCCCCCACCCCCCCCCCCCCCCACCCCCCCCCCCCCCCACCCCCCCCCCCCCCCACCCCCCCCCCCCCCCACCCCCCCCCCCCCCCACCCCCCCCCCCCCCCACCCCCCCCCCCCCCCACCCCCCCCCCCCCCCACCCCCCCCCCCCCCCACCCCCCCCCCCCCCCACCCCCCCCCCCCCCCACCCCCCCCCCCCCCCACCCCCCCCCCCCCCCACCCCCCCCCCCCCCCACCCCCCCCCCCCCCCACCCCCCCCCCCCCCCACCCCCCCCCCCCCCCACCCCCCCCCCCCCCCACCCCCCCCCCCCCCCACCCCCCCCCCCCCCCACCCCCCCCCCCCCCCACCCCCCCCCCCCCCCACCCCCCCCCCCCCCCACCCCCCCCCCCCCCCACCCCCCCCCCCCCCCACCCCCCCCCCCCCCCACCCCCCCCCCCCCCCACCCCCCCCCCCCCCCACCCCCCCCCCCCCCCACCCCCCCCCCCCCCCACCCCCCCCCCCCCCCACCCCCCCCCCCCCCCACCCCCCCCCCCCCCCACCCCCCCCCCCCCCCACCCCCCCCCCCCCCCACCCCCCCCCCCCCCCACCCCCCCCCCCCCCCACCCCCCCCCCCCCCCACCCCCCCCCCCCCCCACCCCCCCCCCCCCCCACCCCCCCCCCCCCCCACCCCCCCCCCCCCCCACCCCCCCCCCCCCCCACCCCCCCCCCCCCCCACCCCCCCCCCCCCCCACCCCCCCCCCCCCCCACCCCCCCCCCCCCCCACCCCCCCCCCCCCCCACCCCCCCCCCCCCCCACCCCCCCCCCCCCCCACCCCCCCCCCCCCCCACCCCCCCCCCCCCCCACCCCCCCCCCCCCCCACCCCCCCCCCCCCCCACCCCCCCCCCCCCCCACCCCCCCCCCCCCCCACCCCCCCCCCCCCCCACCCCCCCCCCCCCCCACCCCCCCCCCCCCCCACCCCCCCCCCCCCCCACCCCCCCCCCCCCCCACCCCCCCCCCCCCCCACCCCCCCCCCCCCCCACCCCCCCCCCCCCCCACCCCCCCCCCCCCCCACCCCCCCCCCCCCCCACCCCCCCCCCCCCCCACCCCCCCCCCCCCCCACCCCCCCCCCCCCCCACCCCCCCCCCCCCCCACCCCCCCCCCCCCCCACCCCCCCCCCCCCCCACCCCCCCCCCCCCCCACCCCCCCCCCCCCCCACCCCCCCCCCCCCCCACCCCCCCCCCCCCCCACCCCCCCCCCCCCCCACCCCCCCCCCCCCCCACCCCCCCCCCCCCCCACCCCCCCCCCCCCCCACCCCCCCCCCCCCCCACCCCCCCCCCCCCCCACCCCCCCCCCCCCCCACCCCCCCCCCCCCCCACCCCCCCCCCCCCCCACCCCCCCCCCCCCCCACCCCCCCCCCCCCCCACCCCCCCCCCCCCCCACCCCCCCCCCCCCCCACCCCCCCCCCCCCCCACCCCCCCCCCCCCCCACCCCCCCCCCCCCCCACCCCCCCCCCCCCCCACCCCCCCCCCCCCCCACCCCCCCCCCCCCCCACCCCCCCCCCCCCCCACCCCCCCCCCCCCCCACCCCCCCCCCCCCCCACCCCCCCCCCCCCCCACCCCCCCCCCCCCCCACCCCCCCCCCCCCCCACCCCCCCCCCCCCCCACCCCCCCCCCCCCCCACCCCCCCCCCCCCCCACCCCCCCCCCCCCCCACCCCCCCCCCCCCCCACCCCCCCCCCCCCCCACCCCCCCCCCCCCCCACCCCCCCCCCCCCCCACCCCCCCCCCCCCCCACCCCCCCCCCCCCCCACCCCCCCCCCCCCCCACCCCCCCCCCCCCCCACCCCCCCCCCCCCCCACCCCCCCCCCCCCCCACCCCCCCCCCCCCCCACCCCCCCCCCCCCCCACCCCCCCCCCCCCCCACCCCCCCCCCCCCCCACCCCCCCCCCCCCCCACCCCCCCCCCCCCCCACCCCCCCCCCCCCCCACCCCCCCCCCCCCCCACCCCCCCCCCCCCCCACCCCCCCCCCCCCCCACCCCCCCCCCCCCCCACCCCCCCCCCCCCCCACCCCCCCCCCCCCCCACCCCCCCCCCCCCCCACCCCCCCCCCCCCCCACCCCCCCCCCCCCCCACCCCCCCCCCCCCCCACCCCCCCCCCCCCCCACCCCCCCCCCCCCCCACCCCCCCCCCCCCCCACCCCCCCCCCCCCCCACCCCCCCCCCCCCCCACCCCCCCCCCCCCCCACCCCCCCCCCCCCCCACCCCCCCCCCCCCCCACCCCCCCCCCCCCCCACCCCCCCCCCCCCCCACCCCCCCCCCCCCCCACCCCCCCCCCCCCCCACCCCCCCCCCCCCCCACCCCCCCCCCCCCCCACCCCCCCCCCCCCCCACCCCCCCCCCCCCCCACCCCCCCCCCCCCCCACCCCCCCCCCCCCCCACCCCCCCCCCCCCCCACCCCCCCCCCCCCCCACCCCCCCCCCCCCCCACCCCCCCCCCCCCCCACCCCCCCCCCCCCCCACCCCCCCCCCCCCCCACCCCCCCCCCCCCCCACCCCCCCCCCCCCCCACCCCCCCCCCCCCCCACCCCCCCCCCCCCCCACCCCCCCCCCCCCCCACCCCCCCCCCCCCCCACCCCCCCCCCCCCCCACCCCCCCCCCCCCCCACCCCCCCCCCCCCCCACCCCCCCCCCCCCCCACCCCCCCCCCCCCCCACCCCCCCCCCCCCCCACCCCCCCCCCCCCCCACCCCCCCCCCCCCCCACCCCCCCCCCCCCCCACCCCCCCCCCCCCCCACCCCCCCCCCCCCCCACCCCCCCCCCCCCCCACCCCCCCCCCCCCCCACCCCCCCCCCCCCCCACCCCCCCCCCCCCCCACCCCCCCCCCCCCCCACCCCCCCCCCCCCCCACCCCCCCCCCCCCCCACCCCCCCCCCCCCCCACCCCCCCCCCCCCCCACCCCCCCCCCCCCCCACCCCCCCCCCCCCCCACCCCCCCCCCCCCCCACCCCCCCCCCCCCCCACCCCCCCCCCCCCCCACCCCCCCCCCCCCCCACCCCCCCCCCCCCCCACCCCCCCCCCCCCCCACCCCCCCCCCCCCCCACCCCCCCCCCCCCCCACCCCCCCCCCCCCCCACCCCCCCCCCCCCCCACCCCCCCCCCCCCCCACCCCCCCCCCCCCCCACCCCCCCCCCCCCCCACCCCCCCCCCCCCCCACCCCCCCCCCCCCCCACCCCCCCCCCCCCCCACCCCCCCCCCCCCCCACCCCCCCCCCCCCCCACCCCCCCCCCCCCCCACCCCCCCCCCCCCCCACCCCCCCCCCCCCCCACCCCCCCCCCCCCCCACCCCCCCCCCCCCCCACCCCCCCCCCCCCCCACCCCCCCCCCCCCCCACCCCCCCCCCCCCCCACCCCCCCCCCCCCCCACCCCCCCCCCCCCCCACCCCCCCCCCCCCCCACCCCCCCCCCCCCCCACCCCCCCCCCCCCCCACCCCCCCCCCCCCCCACCCCCCCCCCCCCCCACCCCCCCCCCCCCCCACCCCCCCCCCCCCCCACCCCCCCCCCCCCCCACCCCCCCCCCCCCCCACCCCCCCCCCCCCCCACCCCCCCCCCCCCCCACCCCCCCCCCCCCCCACCCCCCCCCCCCCCCACCCCCCCCCCCCCCCACCCCCCCCCCCCCCCACCCCCCCCCCCCCCCACCCCCCCCCCCCCCCACCCCCCCCCCCCCCCACCCCCCCCCCCCCCCACCCCCCCCCCCCCCCACCCCCCCCCCCCCCCACCCCCCCCCCCCCCCACCCCCCCCCCCCCCCACCCCCCCCCCCCCCCACCCCCCCCCCCCCCCACCCCCCCCCCCCCCCACCCCCCCCCCCCCCCACCCCCCCCCCCCCCCACCCCCCCCCCCCCCCACCCCCCCCCCCCCCCACCCCCCCCCCCCCCCACCCCCCCCCCCCCCCACCCCCCCCCCCCCCCACCCCCCCCCCCCCCCACCCCCCCCCCCCCCCACCCCCCCCCCCCCCCACCCCCCCCCCCCCCCACCCCCCCCCCCCCCCACCCCCCCCCCCCCCCACCCCCCCCCCCCCCCACCCCCCCCCCCCCCCACCCCCCCCCCCCCCCACCCCCCCCCCCCCCCACCCCCCCCCCCCCCCACCCCCCCCCCCCCCCACCCCCCCCCCCCCCCACCCCCCCCCCCCCCCACCCCCCCCCCCCCCCACCCCCCCCCCCCCCCACCCCCCCCCCCCCCCACCCCCCCCCCCCCCCACCCCCCCCCCCCCCCACCCCCCCCCCCCCCCACCCCCCCCCCCCCCCACCCCCCCCCCCCCCCACCCCCCCCCCCCCCCACCCCCCCCCCCCCCCACCCCCCCCCCCCCCCACCCCCCCCCCCCCCCACCCCCCCCCCCCCCCACCCCCCCCCCCCCCCACCCCCCCCCCCCCCCACCCCCCCCCCCCCCCACCCCCCCCCCCCCCCACCCCCCCCCCCCCCCACCCCCCCCCCCCCCCACCCCCCCCCCCCCCCACCCCCCCCCCCCCCCACCCCCCCCCCCCCCCACCCCCCCCCCCCCCCACCCCCCCCCCCCCCCACCCCCCCCCCCCCCCACCCCCCCCCCCCCCCACCCCCCCCCCCCCCCACCCCCCCCCCCCCCCACCCCCCCCCCCCCCCACCCCCCCCCCCCCCCACCCCCCCCCCCCCCCACCCCCCCCCCCCCCCACCCCCCCCCCCCCCCACCCCCCCCCCCCCCCACCCCCCCCCCCCCCCACCCCCCCCCCCCCCCACCCCCCCCCCCCCCCACCCCCCCCCCCCCCCACCCCCCCCCCCCCCCACCCCCCCCCCCCCCCACCCCCCCCCCCCCCCACCCCCCCCCCCCCCCACCCCCCCCCCCCCCCACCCCCCCCCCCCCCCACCCCCCCCCCCCCCCACCCCCCCCCCCCCCCACCCCCCCCCCCCCCCACCCCCCCCCCCCCCCACCCCCCCCCCCCCCCACCCCCCCCCCCCCCCACCCCCCCCCCCCCCCACCCCCCCCCCCCCCCACCCCCCCCCCCCCCCACCCCCCCCCCCCCCCACCCCCCCCCCCCCCCACCCCCCCCCCCCCCCACCCCCCCCCCCCCCCACCCCCCCCCCCCCCCACCCCCCCCCCCCCCCACCCCCCCCCCCCCCCACCCCCCCCCCCCCCCACCCCCCCCCCCCCCCACCCCCCCCCCCCCCCACCCCCCCCCCCCCCCACCCCCCCCCCCCCCCACCCCCCCCCCCCCCCACCCCCCCCCCCCCCCACCCCCCCCCCCCCCCACCCCCCCCCCCCCCCACCCCCCCCCCCCCCCACCCCCCCCCCCCCCCACCCCCCCCCCCCCCCACCCCCCCCCCCCCCCACCCCCCCCCCCCCCCACCCCCCCCCCCCCCCACCCCCCCCCCCCCCCACCCCCCCCCCCCCCCACCCCCCCCCCCCCCCACCCCCCCCCCCCCCCACCCCCCCCCCCCCCCACCCCCCCCCCCCCCCACCCCCCCCCCCCCCCACCCCCCCCCCCCCCCACCCCCCCCCCCCCCCACCCCCCCCCCCCCCCACCCCCCCCCCCCCCCACCCCCCCCCCCCCCCACCCCCCCCCCCCCCCACCCCCCCCCCCCCCCACCCCCCCCCCCCCCCACCCCCCCCCCCCCCCACCCCCCCCCCCCCCCACCCCCCCCCCCCCCCACCCCCCCCCCCCCCCACCCCCCCCCCCCCCCACCCCCCCCCCCCCCCACCCCCCCCCCCCCCCACCCCCCCCCCCCCCCACCCCCCCCCCCCCCCACCCCCCCCCCCCCCCACCCCCCCCCCCCCCCACCCCCCCCCCCCCCCACCCCCCCCCCCCCCCACCCCCCCCCCCCCCCACCCCCCCCCCCCCCCACCCCCCCCCCCCCCCACCCCCCCCCCCCCCCACCCCCCCCCCCCCCCACCCCCCCCCCCCCCCACCCCCCCCCCCCCCCACCCCCCCCCCCCCCCACCCCCCCCCCCCCCCACCCCCCCCCCCCCCCACCCCCCCCCCCCCCCACCCCCCCCCCCCCCCACCCCCCCCCCCCCCCACCCCCCCCCCCCCCCACCCCCCCCCCCCCCCACCCCCCCCCCCCCCCACCCCCCCCCCCCCCCACCCCCCCCCCCCCCCACCCCCCCCCCCCCCCACCCCCCCCCCCCCCCACCCCCCCCCCCCCCCACCCCCCCCCCCCCCCACCCCCCCCCCCCCCCACCCCCCCCCCCCCCCACCCCCCCCCCCCCCCACCCCCCCCCCCCCCCACCCCCCCCCCCCCCCACCCCCCCCCCCCCCCACCCCCCCCCCCCCCCACCCCCCCCCCCCCCCACCCCCCCCCCCCCCCACCCCCCCCCCCCCCCACCCCCCCCCCCCCCCACCCCCCCCCCCCCCCACCCCCCCCCCCCCCCACCCCCCCCCCCCCCCACCCCCCCCCCCCCCCACCCCCCCCCCCCCCCACCCCCCCCCCCCCCCACCCCCCCCCCCCCCCACCCCCCCCCCCCCCCACCCCCCCCCCCCCCCACCCCCCCCCCCCCCCACCCCCCCCCCCCCCCACCCCCCCCCCCCCCCACCCCCCCCCCCCCCCACCCCCCCCCCCCCCCACCCCCCCCCCCCCCCACCCCCCCCCCCCCCCACCCCCCCCCCCCCCCACCCCCCCCCCCCCCCACCCCCCCCCCCCCCCACCCCCCCCCCCCCCCACCCCCCCCCCCCCCCACCCCCCCCCCCCCCCACCCCCCCCCCCCCCCACCCCCCCCCCCCCCCACCCCCCCCCCCCCCCACCCCCCCCCCCCCCCACCCCCCCCCCCCCCCACCCCCCCCCCCCCCCACCCCCCCCCCCCCCCACCCCCCCCCCCCCCCACCCCCCCCCCCCCCCACCCCCCCCCCCCCCCACCCCCCCCCCCCCCCACCCCCCCCCCCCCCCACCCCCCCCCCCCCCCACCCCCCCCCCCCCCCACCCCCCCCCCCCCCCACCCCCCCCCCCCCCCACCCCCCCCCCCCCCCACCCCCCCCCCCCCCCACCCCCCCCCCCCCCCACCCCCCCCCCCCCCCACCCCCCCCCCCCCCCACCCCCCCCCCCCCCCACCCCCCCCCCCCCCCACCCCCCCCCCCCCCCACCCCCCCCCCCCCCCACCCCCCCCCCCCCCCACCCCCCCCCCCCCCCACCCCCCCCCCCCCCCACCCCCCCCCCCCCCCACCCCCCCCCCCCCCCACCCCCCCCCCCCCCCACCCCCCCCCCCCCCCACCCCCCCCCCCCCCCACCCCCCCCCCCCCCCACCCCCCCCCCCCCCCACCCCCCCCCCCCCCCACCCCCCCCCCCCCCCACCCCCCCCCCCCCCCACCCCCCCCCCCCCCCACCCCCCCCCCCCCCCACCCCCCCCCCCCCCCACCCCCCCCCCCCCCCACCCCCCCCCCCCCCCACCCCCCCCCCCCCCCACCCCCCCCCCCCCCCACCCCCCCCCCCCCCCACCCCCCCCCCCCCCCACCCCCCCCCCCCCCCACCCCCCCCCCCCCCCACCCCCCCCCCCCCCCACCCCCCCCCCCCCCCACCCCCCCCCCCCCCCACCCCCCCCCCCCCCCACCCCCCCCCCCCCCCACCCCCCCCCCCCCCCACCCCCCCCCCCCCCCACCCCCCCCCCCCCCCACCCCCCCCCCCCCCCACCCCCCCCCCCCCCCACCCCCCCCCCCCCCCACCCCCCCCCCCCCCCACCCCCCCCCCCCCCCACCCCCCCCCCCCCCCACCCCCCCCCCCCCCCACCCCCCCCCCCCCCCACCCCCCCCCCCCCCCACCCCCCCCCCCCCCCACCCCCCCCCCCCCCCACCCCCCCCCCCCCCCACCCCCCCCCCCCCCCACCCCCCCCCCCCCCCACCCCCCCCCCCCCCCACCCCCCCCCCCCCCCACCCCCCCCCCCCCCCACCCCCCCCCCCCCCCACCCCCCCCCCCCCCCACCCCCCCCCCCCCCCACCCCCCCCCCCCCCCACCCCCCCCCCCCCCCACCCCCCCCCCCCCCCACCCCCCCCCCCCCCCACCCCCCCCCCCCCCCACCCCCCCCCCCCCCCACCCCCCCCCCCCCCCACCCCCCCCCCCCCCCACCCCCCCCCCCCCCCACCCCCCCCCCCCCCCACCCCCCCCCCCCCCCACCCCCCCCCCCCCCCACCCCCCCCCCCCCCCACCCCCCCCCCCCCCCACCCCCCCCCCCCCCCACCCCCCCCCCCCCCCACCCCCCCCCCCCCCCACCCCCCCCCCCCCCCACCCCCCCCCCCCCCCACCCCCCCCCCCCCCCACCCCCCCCCCCCCCCACCCCCCCCCCCCCCCACCCCCCCCCCCCCCCACCCCCCCCCCCCCCCACCCCCCCCCCCCCCCACCCCCCCCCCCCCCCACCCCCCCCCCCCCCCACCCCCCCCCCCCCCCACCCCCCCCCCCCCCCACCCCCCCCCCCCCCCACCCCCCCCCCCCCCCACCCCCCCCCCCCCCCACCCCCCCCCCCCCCCACCCCCCCCCCCCCCCACCCCCCCCCCCCCCCACCCCCCCCCCCCCCCACCCCCCCCCCCCCCCACCCCCCCCCCCCCCCACCCCCCCCCCCCCCCACCCCCCCCCCCCCCCACCCCCCCCCCCCCCCACCCCCCCCCCCCCCCACCCCCCCCCCCCCCCACCCCCCCCCCCCCCCACCCCCCCCCCCCCCCACCCCCCCCCCCCCCCACCCCCCCCCCCCCCCACCCCCCCCCCCCCCCACCCCCCCCCCCCCCCACCCCCCCCCCCCCCCACCCCCCCCCCCCCCCACCCCCCCCCCCCCCCACCCCCCCCCCCCCCCACCCCCCCCCCCCCCCACCCCCCCCCCCCCCCACCCCCCCCCCCCCCCACCCCCCCCCCCCCCCACCCCCCCCCCCCCCCACCCCCCCCCCCCCCCACCCCCCCCCCCCCCCACCCCCCCCCCCCCCCACCCCCCCCCCCCCCCACCCCCCCCCCCCCCCACCCCCCCCCCCCCCCACCCCCCCCCCCCCCCACCCCCCCCCCCCCCCACCCCCCCCCCCCCCCACCCCCCCCCCCCCCCACCCCCCCCCCCCCCCACCCCCCCCCCCCCCCACCCCCCCCCCCCCCCACCCCCCCCCCCCCCCACCCCCCCCCCCCCCCACCCCCCCCCCCCCCCACCCCCCCCCCCCCCCACCCCCCCCCCCCCCCACCCCCCCCCCCCCCCACCCCCCCCCCCCCCCACCCCCCCCCCCCCCCACCCCCCCCCCCCCCCACCCCCCCCCCCCCCCACCCCCCCCCCCCCCCACCCCCCCCCCCCCCCACCCCCCCCCCCCCCCACCCCCCCCCCCCCCCACCCCCCCCCCCCCCCACCCCCCCCCCCCCCCACCCCCCCCCCCCCCCACCCCCCCCCCCCCCCACCCCCCCCCCCCCCCACCCCCCCCCCCCCCCACCCCCCCCCCCCCCCACCCCCCCCCCCCCCCACCCCCCCCCCCCCCCACCCCCCCCCCCCCCCACCCCCCCCCCCCCCCACCCCCCCCCCCCCCCACCCCCCCCCCCCCCCACCCCCCCCCCCCCCCACCCCCCCCCCCCCCCACCCCCCCCCCCCCCCACCCCCCCCCCCCCCCACCCCCCCCCCCCCCCACCCCCCCCCCCCCCCACCCCCCCCCCCCCCCACCCCCCCCCCCCCCCACCCCCCCCCCCCCCCACCCCCCCCCCCCCCCACCCCCCCCCCCCCCCACCCCCCCCCCCCCCCACCCCCCCCCCCCCCCACCCCCCCCCCCCCCCACCCCCCCCCCCCCCCACCCCCCCCCCCCCCCACCCCCCCCCCCCCCCACCCCCCCCCCCCCCCACCCCCCCCCCCCCCCACCCCCCCCCCCCCCCACCCCCCCCCCCCCCCACCCCCCCCCCCCCCCACCCCCCCCCCCCCCCACCCCCCCCCCCCCCCACCCCCCCCCCCCCCCACCCCCCCCCCCCCCCACCCCCCCCCCCCCCCACCCCCCCCCCCCCCCACCCCCCCCCCCCCCCACCCCCCCCCCCCCCCACCCCCCCCCCCCCCCACCCCCCCCCCCCCCCACCCCCCCCCCCCCCCACCCCCCCCCCCCCCCACCCCCCCCCCCCCCCACCCCCCCCCCCCCCCACCCCCCCCCCCCCCCACCCCCCCCCCCCCCCACCCCCCCCCCCCCCCACCCCCCCCCCCCCCCACCCCCCCCCCCCCCCACCCCCCCCCCCCCCCACCCCCCCCCCCCCCCACCCCCCCCCCCCCCCACCCCCCCCCCCCCCCACCCCCCCCCCCCCCCACCCCCCCCCCCCCCCACCCCCCCCCCCCCCCACCCCCCCCCCCCCCCACCCCCCCCCCCCCCCACCCCCCCCCCCCCCCACCCCCCCCCCCCCCCACCCCCCCCCCCCCCCACCCCCCCCCCCCCCCACCCCCCCCCCCCCCCACCCCCCCCCCCCCCCACCCCCCCCCCCCCCCACCCCCCCCCCCCCCCACCCCCCCCCCCCCCCACCCCCCCCCCCCCCCACCCCCCCCCCCCCCCACCCCCCCCCCCCCCCACCCCCCCCCCCCCCCACCCCCCCCCCCCCCCACCCCCCCCCCCCCCCACCCCCCCCCCCCCCCACCCCCCCCCCCCCCCACCCCCCCCCCCCCCCACCCCCCCCCCCCCCCACCCCCCCCCCCCCCCACCCCCCCCCCCCCCCACCCCCCCCCCCCCCCACCCCCCCCCCCCCCCACCCCCCCCCCCCCCCACCCCCCCCCCCCCCCACCCCCCCCCCCCCCCACCCCCCCCCCCCCCCACCCCCCCCCCCCCCCACCCCCCCCCCCCCCCACCCCCCCCCCCCCCCACCCCCCCCCCCCCCCACCCCCCCCCCCCCCCACCCCCCCCCCCCCCCACCCCCCCCCCCCCCCACCCCCCCCCCCCCCCACCCCCCCCCCCCCCCACCCCCCCCCCCCCCCACCCCCCCCCCCCCCCACCCCCCCCCCCCCCCACCCCCCCCCCCCCCCACCCCCCCCCCCCCCCACCCCCCCCCCCCCCCACCCCCCCCCCCCCCCACCCCCCCCCCCCCCCACCCCCCCCCCCCCCCACCCCCCCCCCCCCCCACCCCCCCCCCCCCCCACCCCCCCCCCCCCCCACCCCCCCCCCCCCCCACCCCCCCCCCCCCCCACCCCCCCCCCCCCCCACCCCCCCCCCCCCCCACCCCCCCCCCCCCCCACCCCCCCCCCCCCCCACCCCCCCCCCCCCCCACCCCCCCCCCCCCCCACCCCCCCCCCCCCCCACCCCCCCCCCCCCCCACCCCCCCCCCCCCCCACCCCCCCCCCCCCCCACCCCCCCCCCCCCCCACCCCCCCCCCCCCCCACCCCCCCCCCCCCCCACCCCCCCCCCCCCCCACCCCCCCCCCCCCCCACCCCCCCCCCCCCCCACCCCCCCCCCCCCCCACCCCCCCCCCCCCCCACCCCCCCCCCCCCCCACCCCCCCCCCCCCCCACCCCCCCCCCCCCCCACCCCCCCCCCCCCCCACCCCCCCCCCCCCCCACCCCCCCCCCCCCCCACCCCCCCCCCCCCCCACCCCCCCCCCCCCCCACCCCCCCCCCCCCCCACCCCCCCCCCCCCCCACCCCCCCCCCCCCCCACCCCCCCCCCCCCCCACCCCCCCCCCCCCCCACCCCCCCCCCCCCCCACCCCCCCCCCCCCCCACCCCCCCCCCCCCCCACCCCCCCCCCCCCCCACCCCCCCCCCCCCCCACCCCCCCCCCCCCCCACCCCCCCCCCCCCCCACCCCCCCCCCCCCCCACCCCCCCCCCCCCCCACCCCCCCCCCCCCCCACCCCCCCCCCCCCCCACCCCCCCCCCCCCCCACCCCCCCCCCCCCCCACCCCCCCCCCCCCCCACCCCCCCCCCCCCCCACCCCCCCCCCCCCCCACCCCCCCCCCCCCCCACCCCCCCCCCCCCCCACCCCCCCCCCCCCCCACCCCCCCCCCCCCCCACCCCCCCCCCCCCCCACCCCCCCCCCCCCCCACCCCCCCCCCCCCCCACCCCCCCCCCCCCCCACCCCCCCCCCCCCCCACCCCCCCCCCCCCCCACCCCCCCCCCCCCCCACCCCCCCCCCCCCCCACCCCCCCCCCCCCCCACCCCCCCCCCCCCCCACCCCCCCCCCCCCCCACCCCCCCCCCCCCCCACCCCCCCCCCCCCCCACCCCCCCCCCCCCCCACCCCCCCCCCCCCCCACCCCCCCCCCCCCCCACCCCCCCCCCCCCCCACCCCCCCCCCCCCCCACCCCCCCCCCCCCCCACCCCCCCCCCCCCCCACCCCCCCCCCCCCCCACCCCCCCCCCCCCCCACCCCCCCCCCCCCCCACCCCCCCCCCCCCCCACCCCCCCCCCCCCCCACCCCCCCCCCCCCCCACCCCCCCCCCCCCCCACCCCCCCCCCCCCCCACCCCCCCCCCCCCCCACCCCCCCCCCCCCCCACCCCCCCCCCCCCCCACCCCCCCCCCCCCCCACCCCCCCCCCCCCCCACCCCCCCCCCCCCCCACCCCCCCCCCCCCCCACCCCCCCCCCCCCCCACCCCCCCCCCCCCCCACCCCCCCCCCCCCCCACCCCCCCCCCCCCCCACCCCCCCCCCCCCCCACCCCCCCCCCCCCCCACCCCCCCCCCCCCCCACCCCCCCCCCCCCCCACCCCCCCCCCCCCCCACCCCCCCCCCCCCCCACCCCCCCCCCCCCCCACCCCCCCCCCCCCCCACCCCCCCCCCCCCCCACCCCCCCCCCCCCCCACCCCCCCCCCCCCCCACCCCCCCCCCCCCCCACCCCCCCCCCCCCCCACCCCCCCCCCCCCCCACCCCCCCCCCCCCCCACCCCCCCCCCCCCCCACCCCCCCCCCCCCCCACCCCCCCCCCCCCCCACCCCCCCCCCCCCCCACCCCCCCCCCCCCCCACCCCCCCCCCCCCCCACCCCCCCCCCCCCCCACCCCCCCCCCCCCCCACCCCCCCCCCCCCCCACCCCCCCCCCCCCCCACCCCCCCCCCCCCCCACCCCCCCCCCCCCCCACCCCCCCCCCCCCCCACCCCCCCCCCCCCCCACCCCCCCCCCCCCCCACCCCCCCCCCCCCCCACCCCCCCCCCCCCCCACCCCCCCCCCCCCCCACCCCCCCCCCCCCCCACCCCCCCCCCCCCCCACCCCCCCCCCCCCCCACCCCCCCCCCCCCCCACCCCCCCCCCCCCCCACCCCCCCCCCCCCCCACCCCCCCCCCCCCCCACCCCCCCCCCCCCCCACCCCCCCCCCCCCCCACCCCCCCCCCCCCCCACCCCCCCCCCCCCCCACCCCCCCCCCCCCCCACCCCCCCCCCCCCCCACCCCCCCCCCCCCCCACCCCCCCCCCCCCCCACCCCCCCCCCCCCCCACCCCCCCCCCCCCCCACCCCCCCCCCCCCCCACCCCCCCCCCCCCCCACCCCCCCCCCCCCCCACCCCCCCCCCCCCCCACCCCCCCCCCCCCCCACCCCCCCCCCCCCCCACCCCCCCCCCCCCCCACCCCCCCCCCCCCCCACCCCCCCCCCCCCCCACCCCCCCCCCCCCCCACCCCCCCCCCCCCCCACCCCCCCCCCCCCCCACCCCCCCCCCCCCCCACCCCCCCCCCCCCCCACCCCCCCCCCCCCCCACCCCCCCCCCCCCCCACCCCCCCCCCCCCCCACCCCCCCCCCCCCCCACCCCCCCCCCCCCCCACCCCCCCCCCCCCCCACCCCCCCCCCCCCCCACCCCCCCCCCCCCCCACCCCCCCCCCCCCCCACCCCCCCCCCCCCCCACCCCCCCCCCCCCCCACCCCCCCCCCCCCCCACCCCCCCCCCCCCCCACCCCCCCCCCCCCCCACCCCCCCCCCCCCCCACCCCCCCCCCCCCCCACCCCCCCCCCCCCCCACCCCCCCCCCCCCCCACCCCCCCCCCCCCCCACCCCCCCCCCCCCCCACCCCCCCCCCCCCCCACCCCCCCCCCCCCCCACCCCCCCCCCCCCCCACCCCCCCCCCCCCCCACCCCCCCCCCCCCCCACCCCCCCCCCCCCCCACCCCCCCCCCCCCCCACCCCCCCCCCCCCCCACCCCCCCCCCCCCCCACCCCCCCCCCCCCCCACCCCCCCCCCCCCCCACCCCCCCCCCCCCCCACCCCCCCCCCCCCCCACCCCCCCCCCCCCCCACCCCCCCCCCCCCCCACCCCCCCCCCCCCCCACCCCCCCCCCCCCCCACCCCCCCCCCCCCCCACCCCCCCCCCCCCCCACCCCCCCCCCCCCCCACCCCCCCCCCCCCCCACCCCCCCCCCCCCCCACCCCCCCCCCCCCCCACCCCCCCCCCCCCCCACCCCCCCCCCCCCCCACCCCCCCCCCCCCCCACCCCCCCCCCCCCCCACCCCCCCCCCCCCCCACCCCCCCCCCCCCCCACCCCCCCCCCCCCCCACCCCCCCCCCCCCCCACCCCCCCCCCCCCCCACCCCCCCCCCCCCCCACCCCCCCCCCCCCCCACCCCCCCCCCCCCCCACCCCCCCCCCCCCCCACCCCCCCCCCCCCCCACCCCCCCCCCCCCCCACCCCCCCCCCCCCCCACCCCCCCCCCCCCCCACCCCCCCCCCCCCCCACCCCCCCCCCCCCCCACCCCCCCCCCCCCCCACCCCCCCCCCCCCCCACCCCCCCCCCCCCCCACCCCCCCCCCCCCCCACCCCCCCCCCCCCCCACCCCCCCCCCCCCCCACCCCCCCCCCCCCCCACCCCCCCCCCCCCCCACCCCCCCCCCCCCCCACCCCCCCCCCCCCCCACCCCCCCCCCCCCCCACCCCCCCCCCCCCCCACCCCCCCCCCCCCCCACCCCCCCCCCCCCCCACCCCCCCCCCCCCCCACCCCCCCCCCCCCCCACCCCCCCCCCCCCCCACCCCCCCCCCCCCCCACCCCCCCCCCCCCCCACCCCCCCCCCCCCCCACCCCCCCCCCCCCCCACCCCCCCCCCCCCCCACCCCCCCCCCCCCCCACCCCCCCCCCCCCCCACCCCCCCCCCCCCCCACCCCCCCCCCCCCCCACCCCCCCCCCCCCCCACCCCCCCCCCCCCCCACCCCCCCCCCCCCCCACCCCCCCCCCCCCCCACCCCCCCCCCCCCCCACCCCCCCCCCCCCCCACCCCCCCCCCCCCCCACCCCCCCCCCCCCCCACCCCCCCCCCCCCCCACCCCCCCCCCCCCCCACCCCCCCCCCCCCCCACCCCCCCCCCCCCCCACCCCCCCCCCCCCCCACCCCCCCCCCCCCCCACCCCCCCCCCCCCCCACCCCCCCCCCCCCCCACCCCCCCCCCCCCCCACCCCCCCCCCCCCCCACCCCCCCCCCCCCCCACCCCCCCCCCCCCCCACCCCCCCCCCCCCCCACCCCCCCCCCCCCCCACCCCCCCCCCCCCCCACCCCCCCCCCCCCCCACCCCCCCCCCCCCCCACCCCCCCCCCCCCCCACCCCCCCCCCCCCCCACCCCCCCCCCCCCCCACCCCCCCCCCCCCCCACCCCCCCCCCCCCCCACCCCCCCCCCCCCCCACCCCCCCCCCCCCCCACCCCCCCCCC
Organism: Sphaerodactylus townsendi; assembly: GCF_021028975.2. NCBI lineage: Eukaryota > Metazoa > Chordata > Lepidosauria > Squamata > Sphaerodactylidae > Sphaerodactylus > Sphaerodactylus townsendi. The sequence goes on from NC_059426.1 coordinate 182,666,703, forward strand.
CCCCCACCCCCCCCCCCCCCCACCCCCCCCCCCCCCCACCCCCCCCCCCCCCCACCCCCCCCCCCCCCCACCCCCCCCCCCCCCCACCCCCCCCCCCCCCCACCCCCCCCCCCCCCCACCCCCCCCCCCCCCCACCCCCCCCCCCCCCCACCCCCCCCCCCCCCCACCCCCCCCCCCCCCCACCCCCCCCCCCCCCCACCCCCCCCCCCCCCCACCCCCCCCCCCCCCCACCCCCCCCCCCCCCCACCCCCCCCCCCCCCCACCCCCCCCCCCCCCCACCCCCCCCCCCCCCCACCCCCCCCCCCCCCCACCCCCCCCCCCCCCCACCCCCCCCCCCCCCCACCCCCCCCCCCCCCCACCCCCCCCCCCCCCCACCCCCCCCCCCCCCCACCCCCCCCCCCCCCCACCCCCCCCCCCCCCCACCCCCCCCCCCCCCCACCCCCCCCCCCCCCCACCCCCCCCCCCCCCCACCCCCCCCCCCCCCCACCCCCCCCCCCCCCCACCCCCCCCCCCCCCCACCCCCCCCCCCCCCCACCCCCCCCCCCCCCCACCCCCCCCCCCCCCCACCCCCCCCCCCCCCCACCCCCCCCCCCCCCCACCCCCCCCCCCCCCCACCCCCCCCCCCCCCCACCCCCCCCCCCCCCCACCCCCCCCCCCCCCCACCCCCCCCCCCCCCCACCCCCCCCCCCCCCCACCCCCCCCCCCCCCCACCCCCCCCCCCCCCCACCCCCCCCCCCCCCCACCCCCCCCCCCCCCCACCCCCCCCCCCCCCCACCCCCCCCCCCCCCCACCCCCCCCCCCCCCCACCCCCCCCCCCCCCCACCCCCCCCCCCCCCCACCCCCCCCCCCCCCCACCCCCCCCCCCCCCCACCCCCCCCCCCCCCCACCCCCCCCCCCCCCCACCCCCCCCCCCCCCCACCCCCCCCCCCCCCCACCCCCCCCCCCCCCCACCCCCCCCCCCCCCCACCCCCCCCCCCCCCCACCCCCCCCCCCCCCCACCCCCCCCCCCCCCCACCCCCCCCCCCCCCCACCCCCCCCCCCCCCCACCCCCCCCCCCCCCCACCCCCCCCCCCCCCCACCCCCCCCCCCCCCCACCCCCCCCCCCCCCCACCCCCCCCCCCCCCCACCCCCCCCCCCCCCCACCCCCCCCCCCCCCCACCCCCCCCCCCCCCCACCCCCCCCCCCCCCCACCCCCCCCCCCCCCCACCCCCCCCCCCCCCCACCCCCCCCCCCCCCCACCCCCCCCCCCCCCCACCCCCCCCCCCCCCCACCCCCCCCCCCCCCCACCCCCCCCCCCCCCCACCCCCCCCCCCCCCCACCCCCCCCCCCCCCCACCCCCCCCCCCCCCCACCCCCCCCCCCCCCCACCCCCCCCCCCCCCCACCCCCCCCCCCCCCCACCCCCCCCCCCCCCCACCCCCCCCCCCCCCCACCCCCCCCCCCCCCCACCCCCCCCCCCCCCCACCCCCCCCCCCCCCCACCCCCCCCCCCCCCCACCCCCCCCCCCCCCCACCCCCCCCCCCCCCCACCCCCCCCCCCCCCCACCCCCCCCCCCCCCCACCCCCCCCCCCCCCCACCCCCCCCCCCCCCCACCCCCCCCCCCCCCCACCCCCCCCCCCCCCCACCCCCCCCCCCCCCCACCCCCCCCCCCCCCCACCCCCCCCCCCCCCCACCCCCCCCCCCCCCCACCCCCCCCCCCCCCCACCCCCCCCCCCCCCCACCCCCCCCCCCCCCCACCCCCCCCCCCCCCCACCCCCCCCCCCCCCCACCCCCCCCCCCCCCCACCCCCCCCCCCCCCCACCCCCCCCCCCCCCCACCCCCCCCCCCCCCCACCCCCCCCCCCCCCCACCCCCCCCCCCCCCCACCCCCCCCCCCCCCCACCCCCCCCCCCCCCCACCCCCCCCCCCCCCCACCCCCCCCCCCCCCCACCCCCCCCCCCCCCCACCCCCCCCCCCCCCCACCCCCCCCCCCCCCCACCCCCCCCCCCCCCCACCCCCCCCCCCCCCCACCCCCCCCCCCCCCCACCCCCCCCCCCCCCCACCCCCCCCCCCCCCCACCCCCCCCCCCCCCCACCCCCCCCCCCCCCCACCCCCCCCCCCCCCCACCCCCCCCCCCCCCCACCCCCCCCCCCCCCCACCCCCCCCCCCCCCCACCCCCCCCCCCCCCCACCCCCCCCCCCCCCCACCCCCCCCCCCCCCCACCCCCCCCCCCCCCCACCCCCCCCCCCCCCCACCCCCCCCCCCCCCCACCCCCCCCCCCCCCCACCCCCCCCCCCCCCCACCCCCCCCCCCCCCCACCCCCCCCCCCCCCCACCCCCCCCCCCCCCCACCCCCCCCCCCCCCCACCCCCCCCCCCCCCCACCCCCCCCCCCCCCCACCCCCCCCCCCCCCCACCCCCCCCCCCCCCCACCCCCCCCCCCCCCCACCCCCCCCCCCCCCCACCCCCCCCCCCCCCCACCCCCCCCCCCCCCCACCCCCCCCCCCCCCCACCCCCCCCCCCCCCCACCCCCCCCCCCCCCCACCCCCCCCCCCCCCCACCCCCCCCCCCCCCCACCCCCCCCCCCCCCCACCCCCCCCCCCCCCCACCCCCCCCCCCCCCCACCCCCCCCCCCCCCCACCCCCCCCCCCCCCCACCCCCCCCCCCCCCCACCCCCCCCCCCCCCCACCCCCCCCCCCCCCCACCCCCCCCCCCCCCCACCCCCCCCCCCCCCCACCCCCCCCCCCCCCCACCCCCCCCCCCCCCCACCCCCCCCCCCCCCCACCCCCCCCCCCCCCCACCCCCCCCCCCCCCCACCCCCCCCCCCCCCCACCCCCCCCCCCCCCCACCCCCCCCCCCCCCCACCCCCCCCCCCCCCCACCCCCCCCCCCCCCCACCCCCCCCCCCCCCCACCCCCCCCCCCCCCCACCCCCCCCCCCCCCCACCCCCCCCCCCCCCCACCCCCCCCCCCCCCCACCCCCCCCCCCCCCCACCCCCCCCCCCCCCCACCCCCCCCCCCCCCCACCCCCCCCCCCCCCCACCCCCCCCCCCCCCCACCCCCCCCCCCCCCCACCCCCCCCCCCCCCCACCCCCCCCCCCCCCCACCCCCCCCCCCCCCCACCCCCCCCCCCCCCCACCCCCCCCCCCCCCCACCCCCCCCCCCCCCCACCCCCCCCCCCCCCCACCCCCCCCCCCCCCCACCCCCCCCCCCCCCCACCCCCCCCCCCCCCCACCCCCCCCCCCCCCCACCCCCCCCCCCCCCCACCCCCCCCCCCCCCCACCCCCCCCCCCCCCCACCCCCCCCCCCCCCCACCCCCCCCCCCCCCCACCCCCCCCCCCCCCCACCCCCCCCCCCCCCCACCCCCCCCCCCCCCCACCCCCCCCCCCCCCCACCCCCCCCCCCCCCCACCCCCCCCCCCCCCCACCCCCCCCCCCCCCCACCCCCCCCCCCCCCCACCCCCCCCCCCCCCCACCCCCCCCCCCCCCCACCCCCCCCCCCCCCCACCCCCCCCCCCCCCCACCCCCCCCCCCCCCCACCCCCCCCCCCCCCCACCCCCCCCCCCCCCCACCCCCCCCCCCCCCCACCCCCCCCCCCCCCCACCCCCCCCCCCCCCCACCCCCCCCCCCCCCCACCCCCCCCCCCCCCCACCCCCCCCCCCCCCCACCCCCCCCCCCCCCCACCCCCCCCCCCCCCCACCCCCCCCCCCCCCCACCCCCCCCCCCCCCCACCCCCCCCCCCCCCCACCCCCCCCCCCCCCCACCCCCCCCCCCCCCCACCCCCCCCCCCCCCCACCCCCCCCCCCCCCCACCCCCCCCCCCCCCCACCCCCCCCCCCCCCCACCCCCCCCCCCCCCCACCCCCCCCCCCCCCCACCCCCCCCCCCCCCCACCCCCCCCCCCCCCCACCCCCCCCCCCCCCCACCCCCCCCCCCCCCCACCCCCCCCCCAAGTGGCTAAGAGCAGTGGCTAAGAGCAGATGCACTCTGATCTGGAGGTACCGGGTTTGACTCCCCGCTCTGCCGGCTGAGCTGTGGAGGCTTATCTGGGGAATTCAGATTAGCCTGTGCACTAAGGTGACCAGATTTTAACATTGGTAAAGAGGGACACCACTGAGGGGGGGGGGGCGCGAGGCCCAAAAGAAATGTATCCTTGCTGTGGAGCAGAGCACCAGTGAATAATCAGCCATACAGACCTTATTTCTTGCTTTTTTAAACAAATGCCCCTACAATAAACAAAAAAGGTGTACAGTGGCATTCTTGACTTTAAAAAGTGCTTTGACAAGTCAACTGACCAACTTTCTATCCTCTGAAGATTCGTGCTATTTGCTGAAATAAATAAGTAAAACAGAGATCTTTTGTGGGATTCAATTAAATATTATGATTTGTTGCAACACTTTGGTTCCTGAACTGAAAGTATCGTAGAATTTATCTTCCATGACCAAACACTGTCCTTCAATTTTGCAAAGGCCTTTAACACTGAACCTACCTAAACCAATTAATTCAAAACCAAAAGAATTTTTAAAACTGTCAGTTCAGCAAGGATGATACAATATCATGTGGAGGGCAGAGAACCTAGTTTTTCATAATGCTACTGGGTGGGGGATTCAAGTACGATCAAGTTACACTAGGACCAATTATGCTGAGGCAATTGTCCTGCCCTTGTGCTACAGATCACATCTCTCCCTACATCCCTTACACACAAAAACAAGACACAGCCAGTGTATGCAAGCACACAGCACAGAAGAACATACATCTGAATATAGTTATCCCTTCTACATCACATCTTTTCCCATCATGGTTTTGATGGATCACCACTCATCATAAGAAATTAAGTGGGAATTTTGGGGGAGTTTTGCAGAACCCGCAGACATCATGCTAAGGACAGCAGAAGACACTCTAAAATGCAAAAAATATATGTATAGTATTGCATAATGTCAACATATTTAATCTTAAGATTTATTGCAGGAAAGAGTTTGCATACATCTGAAAAATGGGCTGTAATCCACAAAAGCTGATGCCACAACAAATCTGTTGGCCTTTAAAGTGGCACTACTCTCCGCTTTGTTTCTGCTGCACTGCTACACTTTTAGGATTCATAAACAAACCGCTATTAAGCATTCTCTGAAAAAGAGGAGACTTTTCTTGGTTGGGTTACAAAAGGACACAACTAAGTTCTAATCAGCATTCTATAAGAAAGAAGATAACTGATAAAAAATTCTCCATTTAAAAGTTACTACAAACAGAATCATTGCATTCACTGTCTTTGCAAATGTTTTACCGGAACTTTGCACATGTATAGATTACTTTGGACTTTTTAAAGCATTTAGGTAATTTAATGGTCTGACTGGTATATAAAAGCAAAGCAGTCAAAATTATTGCAACAGGCTGCTTACTACAAAAGTCTGTTTAAAGATCATGACAAACTTTCATAGGATTTGATGACTAGTAAATTGTAAGTGTACAAATCAAAATCTGAATACTGCTTCACGCTTCAGTATCATAGAAACAGGAAGATGACGGGTCCTTCTAAAACGTACAGCTTGCAACTGCCCGTGCCACAACCAGGGCATAGCTAGGGAAAATGGAGCCCGGGGCAAAATCTGAGTTTTGCGCCCCCCCCCCATTCGCAGCCACCCTCCCCCACCATGACCAAAAAAAGGGATTTTTGCACCTCAAAGGTTATTTCAAAGTCACCATCACATTATAGAACATGCCCCAATTCACAAATCTGGGTAAAAGCCAGATCCAGACGAATTAAGTGGAACCTCATGAATTCATATAATTTTTGCATTGGAATGAAATGAAACCACCATGAAACTATAGAACATGTCTTAGTCTACAGGCAACACCAAAACAATCACGCATCTCATGCTCTGTGGCAGTGGCACAAAAACCTGCATGAAAAACACAAATCCTCATGATTTTTGTACTAAGTCATCCCAAAATCACCAGCACATCAAAACTCCAGCCATTAGCCACAGGTCTGAACACAACAATCACTCATCCCACATTTCGTGGTGCTGCAGTGGCACAAAAACATGCTTGGAAACATGGATCCTTGTGATTTCTCCACTTGGTCACCCCAAAATCACCTGCACATCACAGCTCATACATCTAGACAGATGTCTAAACACAATAATCCTGCATCCCATTCTCCATTGCACCACCATGGCACGAAAGTGTGGTTAAAACACACAGATCCTCATAGATCCTCATGATTTTTATACTTGGTCACCCCAAAATCACCAGCACATCACAGCTCATGCCCCTGGCAGCATGTTTGACACAACAACCACACATCCCATGCTCTGCGGTGCTGCAGTGGTGCAAAAATCTGCTTGGAAAACATGGATCCTCAAGATTTTTGCACCAAGGAACCCCAAAATCACCATCAAATCAAAGCCCAAGCCCTTAGCCACATGTCTGAACACAACAACCATGCATCCCATGATCCATGGCGCAAAAACCTGCTTGGAAAACATGAATCCTTGTGGATCCTCATAATTTTTGCACTGTCACCCCAAAATCACCATCAAATCATAGCTCAGGGTGGGAGAGGGTAGGTAAGGATAGGAGAAGGTGACAAGGGATGGTTAGGAGTGGGAGAAATGGGAAGGGGTGGTTAGGGGTGGGGGGAGGGTGGGAACCAAAAATGTTCCCCAACCTCAACCCCCATCCAGGAAAACAAAACACAGAATAAAACATGAAGTCATATTTTTTAAATTAGAAACTAAACGATTGAAGTAATGTTTTTATATTTTTATGTAAGTATTTCCAACTACAACAATGATAATATTTCCACATTAATGTGATTACATGCGAGTAAAAATTAAAAACAGAGACAAAAATATAACAGCAACTCTTATGTGAATATTATCTATCCCCTTCATAATGTCCTTCATGTTATATTAAGATCTCTCGCCCCTCCCCAAGCCTTGCTCCAGCTCTGGATCATTCCTCTTGAACACTCAGCAAAAAAACTCTTTTCAGGTGTCAAAACACGTTTTTAACTCAGTAAAAAAAAAAAAAAAATTAGAAGCCTGAACTCGCAGGCGAGCTATGAAAATAATTAAAGAGGCTAGTCACTTGCATGCTTGCTCGGAAGTAAGTCACACAGAGTTTGCAGGACTCTCGTGCAAGCCTCTCTATCATTACTTGGCAATGAAAGAGATTCTTATGGAACTCAGTGGGACTTACTTCTGAATATATCCACATCTCTAGCAACGAGGCTCCACCACCACTTTGCTTTCACCTCTGCCTGCATTTTGCCCATTATAAGCGCAGCCGGTGGCGGGGGAACACTGTATAACTCTTCCCTCTGGAGCAACAGGTAGTTTTAGAACAGTGATGGCGAACCTTTTCGAGACCGCGTGCCCAAACTGCAACTCAAAACTCACTTATTTATCGTGAAGTGCCAATACGGCAATTTAACCTGAATACTGAGGTTTTACAGGTTCTGGTGGGTTTTCCGGGCTGTGTGGCCGTGGTCTGGTGGATCTTATTCCTAACATTTCACCTGCATCTGTGTCTGGCACCTTCAGAAGTGTATCACAGAGGGAAGTCTGTTACACACTGTGATACACTCTGTGACATCCCTCTGTGATATACCTCTGAAGATGCCATACACAGATGCAGGCCATGGACCCTGTGATCCATGAAAGCTTGATGGGGATTGAGGGTGGTGGATGGGAAAGCTGTCACTGCCCATGGACCCTGTGATACATGGGCAGAGAAAGCTTGATGGGGGCGTGGGATGGATGGATCAAAGGAGTCTGGAGCGCCACTCTCTCTGAGAGGTAGCCTCTCAGGGAAAAGGGGGCTCTAGCTTTTCCTCTCAGAGAGGGGAACTCCAGCCTCTGCATTTGTTTGGGGTTTTTTTATGCCGACCCTTTCCCGAGCAGGCCAACGCCGCTGCCATTCCCCCTCTGCCCGAGGCAGAAGGC